>NC_085880.1:38635729-38643229 GCF_034702125.1 Engraulis encrasicolus | reverse complement strand
TCCTAACCCTTACAAGTCATTAGCCTGGGCGAAAGCCGACTGCGAAAGCTAAAAGGAATCCGTCTTCGTGGAGGGTGGGAAATGGTCTGATCTTACTCTGCCGTTTAAATTCATTAGAGTTCTACCATAGAAGACTCGATTGACAAATAAGATGAAAGTGAGGTACTGTCTCATCTTCCAACCAGGACTTCACACCACAGCTTACATTTCTACCATAGAAGACTCAATAGACAAAATGAAATGAAATGTATTTATTGATACACAGGGAGGCAACATTTCTCTTTGGCGCAGGTCCCCGACCTGCAGAATATAATTTGTAAAACGGGGGGCTCATATCCTGCCGATGATGAGGCAGGGGCGAAGCCTACCCCCATTACAGGACAGGGACCAACTGGTGACGATGGCTCATAGGGATAAGGCTGAAGGAGGCTGAAGCGGACCAGGGAAACAGGACATCGGGAGATGTAGGTTGAAAGAGATGGGATCCAAGGAGACGAAGGTTGCAGGAGATGCGGTCCGGGGAGACTGGGTTGAAGGAGACGGGGTCCAAGGAGATGGAGGTTGAAGGAGATGGGGTCCAAGGAGACAGAGGTTGAAGGAGACTGGGTCCAGGAAATGGAGGTTGAAGGGGATGGAGGTGGGGCGTCGGCGTCTGCTTACGCTGAGTAGCAAAGAGCGGAAACAGACAAAAACTTTTAAAACCAAGGAGTAGACATTCTATTGGCTGAAAGCTGAGGATAAGCGAGTGACGTGGCAGGATTCCCCAACCGGGGGCTATGATTGGATAATTATGGGCAGTGATGAGTGTGAGTTACTGTCTCGTCTTCCTAGCAGAACTTAACGCCACAGGCATACATTTCCGAATTCAAATTAAATTCAAATTGTGCTTTATTAGCATGACTGCTACGATATAGTGTCACAAAAGCATACAAATAACAAAACAAAAGTGTCAATAGTGTTACCTTAACAATCAGTAACGGATTTCGCAGGTGAGTTCTGCGTCACCACTCTCACCTGTTTGCTAAACAGTGAGCGAACTGAGCTAAGAGGGTTTTGCCAGACTAGGTGCGGAGCCAAAATCTTTGGGTGGAGTAGATAGGATGGCATCGCCAGGCTAACATGTCATAGCCAAGCATAAACTACCTGCCAAAGTGGCTATTTACACTGGAATTGTTTTACCAGCATTTGGCTGGTTGGCAGGCCCTGCAATGTCAGGCCCTGCACTACACATCAAGTATCTTGGATGGTGTACACATTTGCCCACGCACCAATACACGCACACACACGCTCGTGCGCGCACTCACACACACACACACACACACACACACACACACACACACACACACACACACACACACACACACACAGACTTTGTTGTTGTGACCGATAATGCGTAATGTGTGACTCACTTTCTTGCTGTGCAGTTATGGTCAAGACAACATGAGTGCTATTTCTGGGACATCAACTCCATCTGTTATGTGGAAACATGGCACACACACCTTTCAAATACACATAAAACACAAACAGTAAATGAATTGAAATAGGCACATAGCTGCATAAAAATATAGTCAGCTCAACTGTAATTAATTATACCCAAAATAAACTTGTGGTGCAAAGAATGGGATCCATGCAAACCTTTTCAATTAAAGCATTTTCTTGACAGTATTGACACTGAACCCTGGATATCACAAGATATCACATGGGTTTTTATTTTTTGTTTTCGCATGGCGTGCGTGCGTGTGTGATGTAACCACATAGCTGTGAATTAAGACAAACCTCACCTTTGTGCTTTTTACAGCAGCAGATACAAAATAGGACAGCAACAACGACGGTAGCAATTCCACCAACAGCAATTCCAATCATCCATCCTACAAGAAGATGGAGAGGGAGAAATACATATAGGCATAATTTCACAATTCAATAATTAGAATAAAGAAAGCTGTGTAAATGAGGAGCTCTTTTCCAAAATACTATATATCCATTGTGATTGTTTTGAGATAAATGTCAATTATTGGAGCCAATCGGAGCCAATTTTGGTTCCCCTAAATATTCTTTCTCTGCACTTCATCCCATTTGGACTAATGAATCACATTGAAGTACACACACTAGTCCGTAGCAGTGGGCTGCCTGCTGAGCAGACCTACATATTTTTGCATCAGTTGTGCATCCCAAACCCCACCCCCAACACTGCTACACTTACCCACAGGTGTCTGCTCCACAGTGATGACCTGCACCGCAGTCTCCCAGCTAACGGCATTGCTGACGTTACAGCTAAAGGACGCGTCTTCCTGCTTAGGCCTCTGCACTGTCCACTTGCGTCCTTTTACCATGTTTCCACTGCTGTCACTCCAGACATACTCAGCATCATCACTCTGCTTTGCCACACAGGTCAGTGTGCAGCTGGTGGTGTTGCAGACTTGGGTGACTTTAGGCTTAGACACAGGATCTGGGGGTATGGTTGAGAGAAAAAGGAATTTAGGAATCATTTTGGAATTCTGTGTGAATTGTCAGTACTGTTGTATATGCTTTACTTGATACCTCTCAGATGTCTCTCTTAATTTGTGAGACTATTTGTATGACATATAAGACATCCTATTCAGCTTCGGTGAGCTGGAATATGGTATCTAATAACACAATTATATATATTTTTTATATTAATATATAATTATATTTTCTGTTACCAATTGTTAAGTTGGGGAGGGCAATTATTTCGGCTGAAGAGCCTGAGTGATTTTAGAATATTTGCCAGATGTCGCAGGAGTAAGAAATAATGTACAGGGGCTATACAAAATAATGGAAACACTCTAAAATGACAGGTGTTTCCATTATTTTGTCTAACCCTGTATCTTGGCATAACGTTCTTTTGGCCATTTCAATCCTGAACACATTGTAATGAAAAACTTAGTAGCCTTTGTAGGGATTATTACACCAAAGTTTAATTCATTTTCACTTTATTTTACGAATGCCTGACATTTTGTAAAATACAGACACCATTTTGTTTCCTACTGTACCTGATCAAATTACATACGCGGCTCAGCCCCGCCCCGTATGTATAAAACCCCTGGTCAAGGTATGCATCTCGCTATCGCTCTATTCCCCTAGGCCCGACGCCCTAGGAGAGACCGCCCGACTTCCTCCATCAAGATGTGAGACGTGTCGAAACACGTCTCCTTAGAGGGACGTCTATTTTAGAAATTATTGAAACTGTAAATTATCTTGTCCGGTTAACACTACAGTCGATATATTTTTCTTCCTTCAACCGGTTTTCGTTTGTATTGCATTTGACTTTTGCGGACACTGCTAGGAGAGCAGTGAGTCAGGACCCACGAGGAACTCACGCGCTATAGGATAACTTTTGTACGGACAATTGTTAATCTTTTACTAGTACTGAAATCAAAGGAACCTCCCTGGAGTCGAAAAAGATTCGGTTGAGGCTTGATTGTCTGTTCCCCAAGAGAGTGGACAGCCGGTATAGTTATTACGCGTGGAACGGACCTACGTGCACCCGCCCTTCTCACTGGACCTTCGCAGGACGGCACCGCAAAGACAATCGGACTACACAACGAAATACCACTTTCCTTTTCCCCGTTCAACGAAGCAAGACTTTTTGGACATATCACAGCCTCGCGCCGGAACCGCGTGGTATCGCTCGGACCCCAGACAGTAGCCTACCCGAGCAGCTTGGAGAACAAAGGAACCTCGTGCGCACGAAGACGCACACACCCACCTCGCCCGAGAGATCAAAGGATCTCTCTCTCTCTTCCTACCAAGGATAACAGTAAGCACGCGAATTTGGGCATAGATATGCAGTTAGGACTGTTACATAGCTTTGAGGAGTTGTGTTTAAATATCCACACTTGTAGAGTGTGATATATTTTATTTTGGGTTATTTTGTTCTATCTGTTCTTTCTTTCCTTTCTCTCTTTCTCCCCTCTCATCACCACAGATAGCCACACGCTATTCTTAGTTTACATTAGTTGCAATATTGCCATAGGCCATACTTGCACCCACATGTAAATTACCCACTCACAGAGATACACGTACCAGTGTTTTAACCCATAGAGCCACTGAGTCGAGGACGTAAGCTATTGTCGGAAAAGAGCGCCAAACGCTCCCTTTTCCCTTCCCCCACACATACTGTAAAGCCTTAAGACAAAGGACAGTATTCTCTGATTAGCTTGAATTCTATCTTGAAGATAAGTTCCCGCTTCATCAGCCGAAAGCTTAACGCCCCTCCTCATGTCTCATATTTCGGTCCTGCGCGACGAGCTGCGCAGAATCATTTGAACCATAGTTCATAGAACATAGGCTACATCTCTCTCTCTCTCCTCCCACCGCTCGGCACACGCGGTAATTGAGGTGCGCGGCGCTCACAGAAAGCGCTCGCCACTCGCTCCTCCTATCCTCTCTCTCTCTCGCATAGCGTACACACACACACACACACACACAGAGCGCATCCTCTCATACCCCGTGTATATATTGTATATTTTACCTAAGTTCTTATGCCCTGCAAGTCACATTGGCTGTATCAGTATTATTACCGGATGATGCTTTTACAATAAATGTACATTGTGGTGAACTGTGTTTGTCTTATTTGAACAATTTCTACGAAGTCAACCAGAAAAGAATTCACACAAAACCTTCAGATTATTAGTCAATAATGGTCATGATTTTATGAGACGGTCATGAACCGTGTTTTATGCAATCATTAATTAGACAATTGACGATTCCATAAGTACACACCTACACATTATTGATACCCAGCGTGAAGAGTTTAACACACTCTTCATGCATCATTTCTTATACTCCTATTCCTCACATATAGTAATAACACATTACATATTTGGAACTGTATAAGAACTGTATACTTATTAATGTAATTATAATTACATTTACTGTACTTCCCTTACATTTAACGTCGTACCCATTAATTGTAGTTGACCCTACATATTTTGGTGCCCGTGTGTGAGGAAGAATAGTCCCCGTAGCCATAAATGTTAGTTTACCTACATATTTTGGTGCCCTTGCGTGAGGAAGAATATTCCTCACGTCCAATAAATGTGGGATTACCCCTACACCTTGAATACAATAGCCTTGATGAATCTGAAAGCCTCAAGACCACTGTGCCACTGTGATTTGGGTAACCATTTTAAGAATTTTGGGTCATCATCT
This sequence comes from Engraulis encrasicolus, assembly GCF_034702125.1. Lineage (NCBI taxonomy): Eukaryota > Metazoa > Chordata > Actinopteri > Clupeiformes > Engraulidae > Engraulis > Engraulis encrasicolus. Next base: position 38,638,057 of record NC_085880.1, on the reverse strand, counting down.
TTCTTGTAAACGCACTGAGGGCCAGGTGAAATACTGTAGCTTGGCGGGCCTCATGTGGCCCCCGGGCCTGCACCATGTTGTACACATAATGCCCCGTGTACATCAAAGGCGAACTAAGCGACCTGCGCGGCGGAAGTCATTGTTTCTCTATGGAGGGAAGGCGAATAAAGCTACCAGAGCGAATTCGCCAGGAGCGAAGCTTCTTGAGCGACCACCGCGAATTTTGACGATTAAACTTAAGCTAATCGGCGAAAACTAATCGGAACGTTCATATTGAGGAATGTCCCAGACTGTCAAGACAGAGACGTTATATGATTAGCTGAATTCCAGAGCAAATAAAACGAATTCATGGCGAAACTTCTTCAACCACCCCAGCTACCTGGGTCGCGTTGGTAGCGCTTGATGTACACGGGGCATAACCCTGTTGCACGGTATAGGAAGGACACGAGCTTGTTGCCTTACAGTATGTCATGAAAAAAAATAAAACCACCACAGAAGTTTTTTCCTGCATGAACTTTTGCCCTTCATGATTTCAAACTTTGCACAACTCACCAAGAACGACAAGGATTTCTCCCTTGGGTGGGTCTTTGTTGTTGATCTCGGCTGAGTAAGTGCCACTGAAGCTCTTCTGCAGGTTGGGGATCTTCAGGGACCACCTTTCCATATTCAGCTCGGAGCCATTTTCGAAAATGCGATAGTAAACTGGTTGTCCTTCCTCCTCGAACCACTGGGCAGCAAAGTCCTGGTTCTGCCTCCAGGTCACTGACTTTACTGTAGTTCCGTTCAGCTGCTCTTGTAGCGACAAGTCCACAGAACTGTTAACGGCGCGGAATATGACATCTGAGAAGAAGATAAGACAGAGAGAGAAATACATTTACAGAGAGGGGGGGTTCGGGTAATATTTGGGGACAGACAGCCACGAAATGTCAAAATTGGAAGTCTTCTACCCTGCCAGTTGACAATGTCGTGACTCACTATTTCATATGCAGCGATGCATTGCATTCTTTTTACCTCCGCCAAGGAGGTAATGTTTTCGATCGCGTTGGTTTGTCCGTCTGTCTGTCTGTCTGTCTGTCTGTTTGTTTATTTGTTTGTCAGCAGCATAACTCAAAAACTAATCGGAGTTGTTGATAATGACCCAAGGAACAAGTGCTTCAATTCTGGTGGTGATCCGGATCACAAACCGGAACCAGGACTTTTTGAAAGATTCTGTCAGCAGAATAACTCGAAAGCTAATCAACTGATTTGGACGAAACTTTGTGGAGTTGTTAGTAATGACCCAAGGAACGAGTGATTCAATTCTGGTGGTGATTCGGATCACGAACCGGAACCAGGAGTTTTGCTGGCCTATATATCTAGACGCCCCTAGTGACCAGAAATTGAATTGCGGGGACACCACAAAAAGAAGGCAGAAAGACAGGGTGGTCAAGCAGGTTCCTTGGCGGAGGTCTGCGCTCTCTGAGTGCTTCTAGTTTGCATATGTGGATGCTCATCATTACTCTTAAGTTTGGAATATCATAACAACTTTCTCAGGTAAAACAAAACTTGCAATGTTGTCAGCACCAATGACCATTTTCACCTCACCTGGAAACTCCCTCTCGGAGATGCTGTTGGTCTTCCAGCCGACTGGGTTGGTGGCGTTGCAGGTGTAGACCTTCTCCAGGTGTTCACTCCTCTGCACCACCCATTCAGGACCGGAAACCCCTCCCCCCTTGCCATCAGTCCAGCTGAACTGAAGTCGACTCCCCAACGCTGCGCAGTTCAGGACACACATGCTGGAGTTGCACCTGTGTACAATAGTGGGCTCACCAACGGCATCTGTGGAAATACACAAGACACAAATAAAAACTATTTGAATTGTTTATATATTAAAGCTGTAGTTAGGTCAGGAAGGGTGTCGCGCCAATTACTCCAGGCCTTGTGGGTGCGTGGGTTCTGACCCCCACTTGGTAGCACTTTATTTTATTTTTTGTTTAAGTTGATGGATTAAAACACCTTTCCTGCATCGGCAACCCTTGGTGTGAGAGTTCTCTTCTTCCTCCTGTATATTAAAGCTGTACACACTGTAGGTGGGCAACACCTGTTACATTATACTGTAGGCCTTACTGTATATTAATTAGCCTATAACAGGAGCAATCACTGATGAAAACCTGGTCCCCTGACCATCGATAAATGTAATGCATGTGATGTTGTGTCTGTGTGTGTTTGTGAATGTATGTATGTATGAAGTATATGTGTGTTTTATTCTGCTGATGACTGAAACACACTGCAGGCAGACAGACAGACAGGTACGGCAGGCTAACAGGCAGACAGACAGACAGACAGACA
>NC_085880.1:38625729-38628229 GCF_034702125.1 Engraulis encrasicolus | reverse complement strand
TAAAGATTCTTCAATTTTGTCAAGGGTTGTGTTGGTGTAGTTTTGTTTTTTCTTTCTCAGCAGCCATTTGTAATGTTTAAGTGTGCCGTGATAGTCCTTTCTAAAATTTGCGTCATCAGGGTGGTGATGTTTCAGATTTGACAGTAGTCTCAATTTTTTCCTAATTTGTTTGCATTCATTGTCAAACCATACTTCTTCAATTTTATTTTTCACTCGCTTTTTGTTGCTCTTTTTCATGCCTGCTGTATGTGCTGCTTTGAGGAATATCCTGTTCAGCTCCTCGGTGGCATTGTTGACACCTTCTTCACTGATTTCGAAAACTTTTGAGTTATAGAACTCAATAGTGCTTTTTAATTTGGCAGAATTTAGAGCATTCAGAAAATTTTCAGGACTGTCTTGGGTCCATTTGTATGGCTTGTTGATCTTAATTAACCTGATTGGTTCCATGTGGGGTTGATGCGCAATTTTTAGAAAGACATTAATTTGGTTATGATCTGTGAGTGGAGTTTGCTGCCTGACAGTGAATGCCCTGAAGGAGTTGGGGTCCAGGTCAGTGACTGCGTAATCAACTACACTAGCTCCAAGGGGTGAACAACATGTAAACCTCCCTAAAGAGTCACCTCTGATCCTGCCATTAAGCATATACAGACCTAAGGTTCGACAGAGGTGCACTAATTCCTTTCCATTTTTGTTGATGACATGGTCAAGACTGTTTCTCTGGAGCAGGTTTGGTGAGAGGTGCATGTGATTTTGACCAAACACATGGATATTACCTTGTGTGTCAAGGAAGTCAATTTCGCTGCCAGTTCGGGCGTTAAGGTCCCCACACAGCAGCACATTTCCCTGGGCCTGGAAATGGCTGATGTCTGTGTACAGGTTGTTCATATATTCTTCTTCATAGTATGGGGAGTCAATTGGGGGGATATATATGGCACACAGGTACAGGTTGTTTGTTAGCATCCCACTGTTACTTTTTAATTCAACCCAACAGTGTGATTTTCCAGTTTGGGTGATTGAAATGTGGTTGGCCAATTTTTCTCTGTACCACACCAAAATTCCTCCAGAGTCTCTACCATGGTTTACATTTTTGTTTTTAAGTGAAGGGATTACAATTTCGTGGTACCCTTTGGGACAGTGGGTTTGCATGTCAGTGCGACACCATGTTTCGGTAAGGATAAGTATGTCAACATTTTCAATATTTTCCAGAAACTCTGGCTGGATACTCTTAATGCCAAAAGTAGAGGAGTAGAGTCCTTGAATGTTCCAGCAACTAATATGTAATGTGCTCATTATTATTGTAATGTTTTAAAGAGTTGGACCAAATGTATGGACAGAAGTTAAGAAAGTTTAGATCTAAGGTAGTAAACTGTGTGTAAAAACAATATAAAAACAATAGAACAGTCCTCCTTCTGTAGAGAGTTGGGGTGTAGTTCCAGAGTTGGAGTCGGGGTATGTTTTTCATGTGCTGTATGACTCTGTGCTGTATATATGGGGGGGGGGGGGGGGGAGAGAGTGTGTGTGCATGTCTGTAGTGTGTGTGTGTGTGTGTGTGTGTGTGTGAGTGAGAGAGAGAGAGAGGAATCGTGTGGGGGTGTGTGTGTGTGTGTGTGTGTGTGTGTGTGTGTGTGTGTGTGTGTGTGTGTGTGTGTGTGTGTGTGTGTGGTGTGTGTGTGTGTGTGTGGTGTGTGTGGTGTGTGGAGGGGGGGGGGTTGTTTGTGTATGTGCGCATATGTCTGTAGACGATGTAGAGTGGAGTGTGTGTGTGTGTGTGTGTGTGTGTGTGTGTGTGTGTGTGTTTTTGTGGTGGTGGCTAGGGGGTGGGGGGGATTCAGGGCCGGTGACATTTGGGATGTGGATTATCTGTCACCCAGCAGTTTCTTGCATAGCAGTTGGAGGATGTTCTTTATTTCCCCCAGTTCTGTGGCCTGGTGAGGTGTTGGGCCTGGGCCCAAAGGATGAGCTGCGGGTCCTGTTCATCTAGGGAGATGTTCCTGTAGAGGTGATTGTGGCCCTTTTCAACGGGCGTGGGCGGCTGGTTGCCCTCTTTTGAAGATTGGGGGGGGCTGTCGGTGTGTCCACTGTCCATCTGCCGTCTGGTGTAGTCATGGTCCCGTAATGTATATTGGGGAGTGGAGGTGGTGGTGGTGGGGGGATAGGTAATAGTGTGTGTGTGTGTGTCTGTGTCTGTGTGCGTGTGCGTGTGCATGTGTGGGTGTGAGCACGTGCCTGTGCCTGTGTGTTTGTGTGTGTGTTTTGTGCGTGCACGTGCCTGTGTGTGAGAGAGAGGGAGAGAGAGAGAGAGAGAGAGAGAGAGAGAGAGTGTATTTGTGTGGGCATGTAGTGTGTATGCATGTGTGCGTTAGTGTGTGGGTGTGTGTGTGTATGTGTGTGCATGGATGTGTTCTGTATGCATGTGCCTGTGTAATAAAAAGAGAGAGAGAGAGAGAGAGAGTGTGTGTGTGTGTGTGTGTGTGTGTGTGTGTGTGTGTGTGTGTGTGTG
>NC_085880.1:38588229-38618229 GCF_034702125.1 Engraulis encrasicolus | reverse complement strand
CACAGATTCCATGATTTCAGTTGGACAAATCAGTTGTAAACGCAGTGCGCATGTACCTTCTCTTGCAAACCACTAGGTGGCGGAATACGCTTAAGAGCCGATGAACTGTGGTTTAAAAAAATGTGCACAAAATTGCTAGGAGTTCAGTTTTTGTAGAGAGATCATTTTCATCAACTTGTTATTGAAGTATATATTGCAGTCCAAAGATGTTTTTAAATTTGTCTTGATATTAGGGCCTACTTTACAGTGTCTGGCCTGGTGATGTTTTCTGTTTCTCACAGCCACATTGACTTTGCCAAGTCCTGCGTTGCCACTTAAATTAACATGTGCCAAGGCTCCCTCTGTACAAACTTCCAAAATAAATCCAAAATTCCATCTTCACAACATGAAAAATAACTTTTCACTTACTCTTTTGCAGATAAAGAAAGTAGCCTACAAATGCAGCAGGTCATATTGAGCAGCTCATATCCCAAAATGACAAGCAGTTGCAAATGTTCATGTTTGCAGTCATCTATTTGTAGTATTTCATACTGGTTTGGCTTCTGAATATTATTGGCACGCCAACGTACTGCACGTTAATCAATGCTGCCAAAAGCACAGCTCAGCGTTTTAACAGTCTCCCCACTTTCAGATTTCAGAAGGGGAGGCTGTACACTGTACACTTGTCCTTATGACAGTGCTGTTCGTTAATGTTGACAATGACAGAGACGTCCATGTTGCCTGGAAACCACAGGTTCACCCTGAAGTGTGGGCTAAATCTTGGCCAGATTAACCTGCAATGTGTGTGTGTCCGGGTCCAGGGAAGCATTTGGGTTCTCAATACAATGTATATTGGGGGGCGGGCTACACATGTCTTTGTTCTGGGACGGGGCAAAGCTGTCAGTGGCCCTGCCCTGGTGTAGCGTGTGTGTGTGTGTGTGTGTGTGTGTGTGTGTGTGTGTGTCAGAGGGAGAGAACGTGGGCAGCAGTTGCCTGGTTGTGAAGAGAGGTGAGCAGAGCAGGAGCTGGGTTTGTGTTTGTCTGGCACTGACTCTGACACTCCTGTTATGGTCTCCTCTTACCTGTAGCAACAACCTGGAAATGAATGAGTTGGACCTTAGCAGGCCCAGCAATATGTTTCTCTCATCACAATGCAGGGGCATGTAACAAGGGATACAGAGAGAGAGAGGCAGAAGGGAAGTGGAGTGAAAGCCCAACAGGGAAACTCGAACTCCCATTGTCAATGTGACACAGCACTTCACAGCATACAAGCAGACAATCTAGGCTAGGAGTATTTATCCAGTCTCAGTGATACAATTGAACACTGCACACAACGAAATTGCATGTATGCCTCACTCGTGCAAGGGGGCAGCCCCCAATGGTGCCCGAAGGGGAACAGTGTAGCGGGACGGTACTATGCTCAGGGTATCTCAGTCCTGGAGGAGGATGGGAGAGAGCACTGGTTAATAACTCCCCCCACCAACCTGGTGGGTCGGGAGTTGAACCGGCAACCTTTGGGCTACAAGTCTGACGCCCTAACCCAGGAGTGGCGAACCTATGTCTTAAGTAGCTGATCCGGCCCCGGTATAATTTTAATGCAGCTTCACATGATATATGACATTTTGTAAAGGAATCTTAGAAAATACAATTACCAGGGTGTATGCAGGGTTTTAAAAAGTATTAAGAAGTGATAAATTGAAAAGGCAACATTTAATGGCCTTAAAAGTTGTAAATTTGCGCAAAAGGTATTATTTTTTGAAAAACGAGGTATTTTTTTTTTTTAGTTGTACCATTTTGACAAAAAAATTGATTGATTCTGTATCTGAAGACGGGCAGTCATGGGTACGCAGTTAGGGCGTCAGGTTGCCAACTAGAGGATGACATTTTTCAGGAATACCCGTGTCAACATTTGAAAAATGAACAGGAGCGGGCAGGAGCGGGAATAAAGATGAATGGGAGCGGGCAGGAGCGGGAATAAAAATGAACGTGAACGGGAATGCCGCTTATTTTTTCTTTAAAAAACAAACAAAAAAGCCATGGGATGAATTTGAAGTGGCCACTCAAACGAAAAAGGTTCCCCACCCCTGCCCTAACCGCTTACCCATGACTGCCCTTTAGCAACGCTATGGTGGGTTTTGTGTCAGGTGGGCAGATCTGTCTGGCCTGGGCCCGTACACTAGGGGTGCATTCATATGAGTACTTCCTTCCTCCACTTGTGCTTGTGGCCTCCTGTTTTGCTGACGCCCTGCCTCAGGGGAGAAAACGATTAAGTTTCTCTGCCTGTCAGAATAGCCACAACAGCTTTTGGGGGACTATTCTTCATTCACCATCCAGTTTGAAAATGAGAAAATAACTTCACGATTGAGCTTTTGCGAGATATTAAAATACAATGCTGTTGTCAGTGATGCCATTACGAAGTATTACTTCCTGGTACGAGACCACAACAAGCACAAGTGGAGGACGCAAGGTCGCATATTGGAATGCACACCAGGGGTGCGATGAGGCAGTCTGTTCCTGCACAGCAGGGGCTGTGGGCAGTGCCTGTTGTTTATGACCAGACTGCCTCCATCTATCCTATCTCTCCTCCCGTATATACAAACCCATGTGGACCTGAGCCAGGTAACTGCCTGGCAGGCCTGTGATACATCTAAATTGAGCCTGTCTCTGTGTCCTTCTCTCTCTACCTCTATCTATCTACCTTTCTCTCTCTCTCTCTCTCTCTCTCTCTCTCTCTCTCTCTCTCTCTCTCTCTCTCTCTCTCTCTCTCTCTCTCTCTCTCTCTCTCTCTCTCTCTCTTTCTTTCTTTCTTGCCCTCTCGCTCCATTTCTCCCTCCCCTTCTGTATTTTTTTTCTGTTGCACATGCTCTCAAATTCACCTTTTCTCTCTTTTTTTCTCACACGCTCAGTCCAATGCCTCTTCATCTTTTTTTTCTCTCTCTCTCTCTCTCTCTCTCTCTCTCTCTCTTTCTCTCTCTACGGTTGCTTAGCAACATTTTACACCTTATTAGATGTAACGAATGGTATTGCCCACTTCCCCGTGCGTGCGTGTGTGTGTGCGTGCGTGCGTGGGTATGGGTCCGTGGGTATGTGTGGGTTACCTCGCTGCCATCAGATGTCTGACTCTACTCAGCCTGAGTTCAAAAACCAGAATTGACTCCATAGACCTGAAGCTAAAGAGCAAAGAATAAAATAATATATTTTTTAAAATCAAAGGACAAAGGCACATTGACTGGTCGGAGAGTGGGCCCAGCAGGGAAAGGTTTGACTTGGAAAGTAGCCATTAATAAAGCATTCCCAGCCCTCCTATTGATCTTCCACCATCAACTCACCAGCACCACTACCACCAGCAGCAGCAGCATCAGCAGTGATGAAGGCTGTGGACTGGGCTGCAGAATACATACACAGACCGCCCGACCGACCGACCGCTCCACAAACCACGTGTGGAATATCAACTATTGAGGGGACACACTCAACTCACGATTCGGTTCGTATCACAATCTTTGACTTACGGTTCGATACACCCCACGATTTCTGAAAGGTATCTCATTTGAACCTTGGAAGCACTATCACATCAAATTATATAGTTGTTTTCTGGACTGAAGGATAACAAAACTTTGAAAGGGCGCATCACGATAGTGCCTCCTTACGTCAGGATACAGCAGGGCTGTAGTCAAGTCCACCTTTGTAGAGTCCAAGACAAGACCAAGACCAGTACTAGTCAAGTCCGAGACAAGTCTGAGTCCAAAGAGGTTCGAGTCCAAAAAGATTAGAGTCCAAGTCAAGTCCGAGTCACATGTCGGTCAGTGTTTAACAATGAAAAGGATGAATGTCAATAGTGTGAACCTTAGAAGATAACCTATATGGCATGGATGTGAAGACAAACTTGTTTGTTATTGGATTTCAAGCTCCACTTTACAATCTATGATGGACAGTGTTCTAAACAAAACTTAATGACAGACCCGGCGAGTCTAAAAGCCTAATTTGGCAAGACCATTGTCCGAGTCCAAGACAAGTCCGAGTCCAACCAATACCGAGTCCGAGACAAGTCCAAGTCCATAAAAAACCGGACTTGAGACCGGACTCGGGCCGAGTCCGGACTCGAGTACTACAGCCCTGCAGTACAATATCGTGACTCTGAGTATCGCAATTTCTCAGTTCGATCCAATATCGTTACAGCCCTAGCTCACACTATCGCGTACTGATAAATACAGATTTTAACTGGGTGCTGAATCCCACATAAAAAACATAGATGAATGCGAAGGACGGCACTCTTCAGATTTTTCTCTGTGTATTCATGCTGTCCTTCGCTTCTTTCATTCATCTGTGGAATGTCAACTAGACTGAGTCATAAAGCAGTAGCCTACTGGAGACAGCGCTGAAGAATTCAAGCAGGCTCTTGATTAGAGACCAGAGACAGAGAGAGGGAGGAGGGAGGAGGGATCTGGCAGAGCCGGTGTCACCTGTCGGCTTCACAGGAGCTGTCGCCCCCCCCACCACCACCACCCACTCGTGACTCTTTTCATTGCCACAATAGCAGCACTGGACAGGCCGCCTGAGAGAGGCTGAGGGTGGTTCTCTGTCTGTCTGTCTGTCTGTCTGTCTCTCTCTCAGGGTGACTGTGTGTGTTTGGGGTTGCGCCCAGGGCCGCTGACGGCTTAGCTTACGCTGTGCCCAGGACAAATTAATCTGACAGGGCCCCATACCCAATACATACAATGTAATTGGAACCCAATTCTGGGACTCATATCTTCCTGGGCCCGGGACAACATACCCCTTTGCCCCCCCTGTCGGCGGGCCTGTGTGTCTACATAAGCCACATGCATCTCCAGAGTAGACACACACACACACACACAGTCTACTGTATTCATGTGGCTATTGCCCACACACTGCAGTCACATTAGTGTGTGTGTGTGTGTGTGTGTGTGTGTGTGTGTGTGTGTGTGTGTGTGTGTGTGTGTGTGTGTGTGTGTGTGTGTGTGTGTGTGTGTGTGTGTGTGTGTGTGTGTGTGTGTGTGTGTGTGTGTGTTGCAACGACTGTACATCAGCCACATGTATTAATGTGACTTATGTCATCAGCCACATGTACATCAGCCACATGTATTAATGTATTAATGTGTGTGTGTGTGTGTGTGTCTGTGTCTGTGTACCACATAGACTGTTATTTGTGTGTGTGTGCACGTATGGCACAGTCTTTGGTTTAGTAGCTGTTTAACAGTTATACTGTAATTTAACACAACGAGTGCGAATCTCTAGGATGTGGGTAATTTGTATGTGGGTCTTTTGTGCATGCGTATGTGCGTGCGTGCGTGTGTGTTACTTAGCCACATGAACCATCACAGAGTGTGACTGTGTGTATGTCTGTGGTGAGTGGTCACCACAGCCACATGCATTACAACTTGTGATTATGTCTGTGTGCCTGCCCAACCACAGTCATATCCTGACTGTGTGTGTGTGTGTGTGTGTGTGTGTGTGTGTGTGTGTGTGTGCCTAACCACATTCATATCCTGACTGCAGGGTCGCTGCTAAGGTTTTGGAGGCCCTAAACACAAGTGGTCAGGAGGCCCCCCTCATAATTAAATAGTAATAATAATAATACTTATAATAATAATAATAATAAGCTTTTTTAGTCAATCTCAATTTAGGAGGCCCCAATTTTGGGGGCAAAGTGGTTGAGGCCCTAAGCGCTCTGCTTACTCTGCTTACGCCTAGCGGCGGCCCTGCCTGACTGTGTGTGTGCGTGCGTGCGTGTATCACACAGACCCATGCATGACCATGGGTTTCGTCAATCAATCAAAGGAAGTGAAAGAAATGGGAAGAAAGAAGAGTTTACGGGAGAGAGCTCACGAGGAGTTGCTCATGAGGAGTTTACGGGAGAGAGAGGGTCACTTGCTCATGAGGAGTTTACGGACGAGAGAGGGTCACTTGCTCATGAGGAGTTGACGGGAGAGAGAGGGTCACTTGCTCATGAATCACATCTCTTGTACACATCTCGGAGAATTATTGACAGTGGTGGACAAAGTGAAAGTAAAAGTACTTTCGTGGTGTAATTACAACAGTAGCACATGATATTACATAGCTGTTACACATAGCTGTTTACTCCATTTTACCTACCTATTATATTGAGATAGACTTTGTTACTGAAAAATTACTGAAAATCAATAAAAATTTACTGAAAAATTACTGAAAAACAATAAAAACCTAACAAAGAGCCACCACAAACTTGACCCAACCTGTGTAGAATCAGCTTATCATAAGACAAGTACATTGGTCTACTGTGTTACCTGTGTTGGAAAGAAATTGTGTTTCTGTTTTTTACTTTTACTTTTACTTTGTCCACCACTGATTATTGAGATGCAGGAAATGAAGAGACGAAGGAAATGCCCTTGAACTCTTATGAAAGCAAGTTTGTCTCACATCCATGGAATAGGTTACCTTCAAACATTCACATTATTGACATTCATCCTTTTCATTGTTTAACAATGACCGTCCTGTGACTCGGTCTTGTCTCAGACTCGAACCTCTTTGGACTCTGACTTTGTCTCAGACTTTTCTATTCTGTCTTGGACATGTCTTGGACTCTATAAAGGTGGACTTGACTACGGCCTTACTCTTATGATCCCTCAGAGCCCTACTCCACTGCATGCATGTGTTAAGACTGGAGGAGAGGAGAGACTATACATGTGTATGTGGGGTACAGGGCTCTAAATTAACACCGGCCAACTTTACCAGTTTGGCTGGTAGAAAAGAAAACGTTCCTGCCACTTATAACTTAAACATCTGCTAGCCAAATTGGCTGATGAAAAAAGTTAAATCATAGCCCTGGTGTGGTATCTTATGTCAGAGAAAAAAAATGTTGGAACATTTTTGATGGAGGCAACACTGTAGAACAATATGTCAAGAACCATGCTACATAAAATATCTCTCTTACTCAGACATAGAATGTGAGGGACGAATCAGTGCCATAAAGACTGTCTGTTGATGATGCCACACACATACTTTGTTGGAGAGTGGGGAGTGGGGGGGTGGTTATGCCTTTATTTGAGTATTTGAGATAGGACATTGAAGATGGTGACAGGAAAACAGTGGGAGATAGAGAGAAGGGGCTGTATCAAGAAATTACCTCGTGCCGGAATCGAACCCGGGTCCGTGGCGTATCAGGTGCCATGCCTTTTCCATTTGAGTCAGCCTACACACAGTCAATTTGAAATAAAAGGCACAGCAATACATTTTTGCTATTAGTCAAACTACTATACTACTATACTTTTGTGAGACACTAAGCTGATATAATACAAATGTGCATTTCCAGTAATAGCAACGCTCTGATGCTTGATTTCTTCATTCATTCTGTCATTAACAGTAATTCTTCAGTTAAACCTATTACAGGTGATGTATGAATTATTTTGTCTGTTGTTTGATGCTGAGCCCTGCTGAGGACAGTACGTGGAGCAATGACGTGAAATAGTGATAAGATGCGTGTCGTCCAGGGGTTCGTTTCTCGATTATTGTCGTTGCTTACCGTCTTAAGACCGTCTTACCATTCCATTGGATTTAGTGGTGAGCGTCGCTGTCGAGAGAGAGTGGAGTCGCTCTTACGAAGGACGTTGCTACCGTCGTTAGCAAAGACGCTTTCGACAGAGAGAGTAGAGAGAGAGAGGTTCCATTGGCCCATTGTTTCCTGGTTCTATTATGGCCCCCCTTAAGGCAGACCTAGGCAGACCTGAGGACTGTTCTATTCATTGTAGGAGCATTATGACACGCCCCTTTAGGCAGACCGGAACCTGGTCGCGTTAGGTGCCCATAGAAACCTATTATGTTGGCATACCTCTATAGAATATCTCTGCTTTCGAGATACGGACCCCAGGGTAGTGGTAGTGTCAACAGTTGCACCAGAATCAGAGGTGATTCTAGGGTCAGCAGGGGCCCCAAGCGAAAATGGAAAAAAATGAACATTTGAAACAAAAAGGCCACTACCATAGTAAAGTCTGAGCTGTTATTTGCCATCTAGGGGCTTGGGGGTCCCAAGCGACTGCCTGCTTATAGCCTGGTGGCAAGATGCGCCTCTGACCAGAATTACATCACAACACACATTATGTTCTCTCCCCTCCTCACTTCCTCCTCCTGTCTTATCTTCCCTTGCAAAACACTAATCACTTAGCAATGTGAACTTGATGGCCTTTAGAGACGCTCCCACCTGCCCAATCTCAGACTGACTAACCCAGTAACTCGTCATCACTGTGTGTGTGTGTGTGTGTGTGTGTGTGTGTGTGTGTGTGTGTGTGTGTGTGTGTGTGTGTGTGTGTGTGTGTGTGTGTGTGTGTGTGTGTGTGTGTGTGTGTGCGTGCGTGCGCGTGCGTGTGTGTGTGTGTGTGTGTTACCCAATCTGGCTTGACTCAACCACATAAGAACCCACCTGCAGCCTATCCCCTCGTCACACAAAAGGCCTGTCCCCTCTCTCGCAGGTTCTCCCAGGCTCTCTGGAGCCACCAGGGGCAGTTTCAGCTGATACTCTCTGGCCAATCTGATGGCCTCTGGCCTGGTGCCCTGCCTATCTCTCTCTCTCTCTCTCTCTCTCTCTCTCTCTCTCTCTCTCCCTGCCAAGGTGCAGTTCATTTGCTTGCGCCAGGGTGCATGAATGTTGACTCTCTCTCTCTCTCTCTCTCTCTCTCTCTCTCTCTCTCTCTCTCTCTCTCTCTCTCTCTCTCTCTCTCTCTCTCTCTCTCTCTCTCTCTGAAAACACCACTCACACCAAAACTTTGCCAGCCTCTATGGGAACCCTGACAAAATGTCCTCTGTCTCTCTCTCTTTCTTTCGCTCTCTCAGAGGTGGAGGGTTGGGTGTGTCTATAATTAGGTATAGGTGAGGCTAAAAAGTCAACTTTGGCTCTTCACTGGTAATCCCGGAGGACTTGATATCAACAGGTGCATAGTGGACGCGGTACAAAGTGACAATAAAAGCATTCTATTCTCTTGTGTTAGGTTCTATTGTATTCCATTCTAATGTCTTGTGTGTCACTATTGAAGGGAGTCTGCTTTCAAAATGGACAACAGGTGTACAGTGTATTTTGTGCAATGTAGCAAAAAAAGCATTCTACTCTTAATCTATCCTATGCTTATGTCCGAGTGTCGTTATTTTAGGGAGTCTGCTTTCAAAATGGTCAACCAACAAACTGCATATGTATTGTGTACTAAGGTCTTCAGTGTCACTATACACGTATAAGAGAGTCTCTTCAAAATGGTGAACTGGTGTAGTGCCATGTGCACCTAAAACATTATTCTATTCCATCATAAGAGTGTCTGCTTTCACAATGGTCAAAGAGTATAGTATATTTTGTACATTGTAACAAAAAAGCATTCTACAATACTACATTCTGTCCTAATGTGTCATTATTGTTGAAGGGAGTCTGATTTCAAAATGGTTAACAGGCGTAAAGTGTATTTTGTACATTGTACAGTATTGTGTGTCCTTTTTGAAGGAAGTCTGCTTTCACAATGATCAGGTGTGCAGTTTATGTTGTGTAACAAAAAGTGTAATATTCTGAATCTATTCGATCCTAAGATCGTGACGTGTGCACTTTCAAAATAGTCAAGGTGTAGTGTATTTTGTACATGATTGTAATAGTAATAATAAACATTAAAACAGTATCCTAATGTACTGTTTGTCATGAGTGTTGAAGGGAGGGTGCCAAGTAATAGTGACTCATGAAGAAGGTGGTGAGGGGGTGCAATGGAGGGTGAGGTTGGCACAGACGTGATGTGTCCCACTTTTATAAACACACACACACACACACTCACACACACACACACACACACACGCGCGCACACACACACACACACACACACACTCACACACACACACACATGTGCGCACACACAGACACACACTCGCACGGACACCATTTTTTCACACACAACCGAAAACAAGCAACACCCTAGCGCGCATGTTTTTGGTTAAAATGACTCTTCTTTCTCACTTGACTCCCACGCACACCAGGGAAAAGAAAACACACATCATGATCATACACAGGGAAGTCAACAGGGGGGGAGGGAAGGGGGTCAGTTGTCCTGGGCCCAGGCAGAGGTGGGGCTCAGAATTGGGTTCTCATTATTACATAGTATGTACGTATAGCTGGGGGACGATAATTTGTCTGGGGCATGGTAAAAAGCTGTCTGCGGCTCTAATCATCCCAGTACACATCATCAAGGAAGCCGCCAGGGGGGGACAGTGGGAAAAGTGGTCACTTTTTCAGGGCCCAGATAGACGGGCGCGGGGGGCAGAATTGTACCCTCATATCCTCATTACATTGTATTAATTGGGTTTGGAGCTCTTTCAGATGTCTTTGTCTCGGGCCCTGCCAAAGCTGTCAGCGGCCCTGCACATCACATTCGTAGCGAAGGAGCGAGCTCAACTGTCTCACAACCTACTGCCGACAGCATAAACTGTTCCAGCTGGACCTAGGTAAACACGCGGGCTCATTACATCAGGTTTAAGTTTCTGTTTACAGAGTGAGGGAGGAACCACCACCACCACCACTACCAATACTTATGACAGAGCGACCAGCCCTTACGTACTGTAGTAAACGCACTTTTACCACCAACGCAACGTGCACTACTGCCCTCTCCACACACCCCTTTACATCATCGCAGGAGGTGTTTCCAGGGAGGCAAGGCAACACCACTCTCATGTCTCTTGTACTGCCGAGGGCAATCATGGGTGAGCGGTTAGGGTGTCAGACTTGCATCCCAGAGGTTGCCGGTTCAACTCCCGACCCGCCAGTTTGGTGGGGGGAGTAATCAACCAGTGCTCTCCCCCATCCTCCTCCATGACTGAGGTACCCTGAGCATGGTACCGTCCCACCGCACTGCTCCCCATGGGCGCCACTGAGGGCTGCCCCCTTGCACGGGTGAGGCATAAATGAAATTTTGTTGTGTGCAGTGTGCAGTGTTCACTTGTGTGCTGTGGAGTGCTGTGTCACAATGACAATGGGAGTTGGAGTTTCCCAATGGGCTTTCACACAGTGACACCACCGCACCACCACACTAACACACCAAAAACACTGCACCATCATATTAACACAGAGAGTAACATTTGGATTTGAGTTTATACATCGCTATGGAGAGTCAACTCACTCTGACAGTGGAGCCTCAAGATTCTTAAGTTATTTACAATATTTACATGATATTGAGTCAAATTAACTTAGTGTTACACTGAACAAAGAATAAAATTATCACTGTTTTTGAGTGGGACCAAATATTATCTGACATGGAGTTACTTTTGTTTCCATGGAGGCACCACTAGATTTGTGACCGTCCAGCTTACGTAGCAAATACACTTGTACCACCATCACACTTGTCACACATATTTTTTAGAAAATTTACTGTATCAATTCCAGATATAGGATTTAACCTACATCACAGAGTTCAATTACCCTAGTCAAAAGTCAGTGTAAACATTCCTCAGGTGACCAGTTTAATGTCAACTGTACAGCTCGTAATAATTAAACACTATTGTGTCGAATTAACTATGAAAGTGTTACACTGACTAAATAGTAAAACTATCACTATCTTTGAGTGGGATCAAATGTTATCTGGCATGGAGGTAAATTAACACCAAAACCCTGGCTATATCAACACAAGTATTTTTTTTTTACTGTTGTTTATGACCAGCTTACAGTATCCTACGTAGTAAATGCACTTTTACCACCAACACAACCTGTACTACAGCACTACCCTCCCTGCCCCCTACACGTCATTCCCAGGAGCTGTTTCCTGGAAGCTCACAGGACCCGTCTTTGTGTGGCGTTTTAGTCAGCATGAGGGATAAAGTGTAGGAAGGTGGCAAAACAATGGCCAACCTCCGTCATCATCACCTGTTCCTACACACACTGGAGAGACCTTCTTTTCAAAGGCAGTGGTGTGGTGTGGTTACCCTTTCAAGTGAAATTCTAAGGAGCAGTGGCGGAACAATTGTACACAGGGCCCCAGGGTAAGACATTTATAGGGCCCCTCATACAGCCTGTCAAGGTGACAATAGGGCCCCCACCATCAACGGACCCAGTCGGCAACTCAGGGCCCGCCCATGAAATTGGCTAATCAATATGACAAATGACTTGCAGTGATTGGCACGCACAAGCATTCGGCGGGGAAAACAATGCAGTTTAATGCATGGGCGGGGCCAGAGGAACTGACTGGGTGAATATAGGAGGGCCCTGGGCCCCGGGGCAAATGCCCTGTTCGACCCCCCATCCCCCCTATAGCTCCACCCCTGCTAAGGAGCAACAAAAGGCGAGGAGCTCCAGCGGGCCGGCCATGGTGGAGGAGGAAGTGGGAAGAAGCTTTTGGCTGCCAAGGAAACATTACTGTACACTACTGTATATGTGGGTATTCTTCCTCCTCCTACAGAGAGAGAGAGAGAGCGAGAGAGAGAGAGAGAGAGAGAGAGAGAGAGAGAGAGAGAGAGAGAGAGAGAAAGAGAGAGAAAGAAAGAAAGAGTGTGTGTGTTTAAGAAAAAAGATGAGGAGGCATTGGAGTGAGCGTGTGAGGAAAAAAAAGAGGACAGAGAAAAGGTGAATTTGAGAGCATGTGCAACAGAAAAAAATACAGAAGGGGAAGAAGGAATGGTAAGAGAGAGAGAGGGAGAGAGAGGGGGAGAGAGGGGGGAGGGAGAACGGGAGAGAGAGAGAGAGATAGAGGGGAAGAGAGATAGAGAGGGAGAGAGAGGGGGGAGGGAGAACGGGAGAGAGAGAGAGAGAGAGAGAGAGATTAAGAGAGCGAGAGAGAGAGAGATAGAGGGGAAGAGAGATAGAGAGAGAGAAGTTGGGAAAGCATTGAGCACACACAGAGCCAAAGTAAATCCAAAGTTTTGAAGATGTTTATTAGGCTGCAGGATTCACTTGACGGCAGTGTAAACAAAGGAGTCATCTCACCCACCCGCCCACCCGCCTGCTCAACTCCACCCCCTCCCACCCTCTCAACTACACCCCCACCCACCCTCCCGCCTGCTCAACTCCACCCCCACCCACCCTCCCGCTCGCTCAACTCCACCACCACCCACCCACACAACCGCCCGCTCAACTCCACACCCACCCGCTCAACTCCACCCCCACCCGCCCGCTCACTCGCTCTACTCCACACCCGCCCACCCCGCTTCACGCCCAACACCCCCTCCGGTGGCGCACCGCTTATTAATAACATGTTAACAGAACATGGAAACCACAAGTGTGTGTGTGTGTGTTTGTGTGTGCTTGTGTGTGTGTGTGTGTGTGTGTGTGTGTGTGTGTGTGTGTGTGTGTGTGTGTGTTTGTGTGTGCTTGTGTGTGTGAGCAGGGTCGCTGACAGCTTTGCCTGGGCCCAGGACAAATTAATCTGAAAGGGCCCCCCCCTCCCACTCAATACATTAAATGTAATGAGTACCCAATTATGGGCCCCTCATCTCCTTGGGCCCGGGACAACTGACCCCTTCGTCTCCCCTTGTCAGCTTCCCTGTGTGTGAGTGTGTATGGGTGGGTACGTGTGTGTGTGTGTGTGTGTGTGTGTGTGTGTGTGTGTGTGTGTGTGTGTGTGTGTGTGTGTGTGTGTGTGTGTGTGTGTGTGTGTGTGTGTGTGTGTGTGAGGGGGTGTTTGTGTACAGAATGTCTGTGTGTGCTTGTGTGTGTGAGAGAGCATTTATGGATGGGTACATGTGTGTGTGTGTGTGTGTGTATGTGTGTGTCTGTGTGTGTGTGTGTATGTGTGTGTCTGTGTGTGTTGTGTATGCGTGGGGGAATGTATTAAATTTGGTCTCAGTATGCTGGCCCCGACTTGTCAGGAGAAAATGAGACAGAGCAACATGAACACTGTCCCCTCTCCCTCTCCCTCGTGGGCCACGCTTCTAATTACTCTTCCTCTCCTCTGTCCCATCTCCCATCTTTCCTCTCGTCTTCCGTCTCCGGCTGAACAACACCCCCCCAACCCCCACCCCCCACCCCCACCCCCCCTATCCTCTCGTCTTCCTCTCGCTGTCCCCATCTTCCCCAACTCCCGTCCTCATCCTCCTGCTCGTCTGCTACGGAGCAAAGTCGGTTCCCACAGCTTCTCTCTCTCCTTCTCTTTCTCTCTCTCTCTCTCTCTCTCTCTCTCTCTCTCTCTCTCTCTCTCTCAGGAAATGAGCATTAGTGTCCAGCTCTTAGTCATTTCACTGGAGGGATTTATGGCTTCAGCATATTGGTCTCCACAAAAAAACAGCAGCCTGCTACTCTACTCTACTCTCGTCCACTTAGTAGTGGAGGCCTGTGAGCAGAGCAAGATGAGGAGAGAGAGGCAGGTAAGGTTCCCAGTGGAACAATGAAGGCCCAACATACTGTATAGCCCCCATATGATCTTAGAGCAGTGTTTCTCATCCATTTTTTAGGCGATGCACCCTTTCAATTCATGAAAAATTTAAAGGCACCCCAAACCAACAAGCCGTAACATGGCATCACATCCGATACCACACAAGCTTAGAAAAGTAACACATTTGGAGACGGCGACCTGGTAGGCCATGGTAGTCAAGAAGCTTGCCGCCCTCCCCTTCATCTAATTCATTCCTAATTGATCTAGGTGCATTCCCTCAGCTGATAATCTTCCCTAGCGATTGGCCACACAGCTTCGGCACGCCTTTTAAATTCTATCCACTTCCTCTCAACTGTATGCTGCTCGGTTTTTGCTACCCACCACCTCCCCTGCTCCACCTTGTCATCTATGATGTGACAAGTTCTCTTGTCACGTCGCTTGGCTCTGTTAATGGTGGGGTTATCTCTCGCCCTGTCCTGCTATGGTGAGAATTCCCTTAACTGCTGCTGCCCCCTGACTAAATACTTTTTCATGCTGCTCATGGAAATAGGGGGGTTCCTCCGAACAGAGCTGTACCGCCAAATGTAATTCATAATTTCAATAAAAGAAATTTCATTTATATTCTTCTCTTGTGTTTCTTGACTGAAATGGTTCTGACAGAACTAACGTGTAAGCAGCTTCTTACTGGAGGATAAGGAGATAAGCATCCTGTTATGCCATCACTATCCTGGAGGCTCAAATTATTACACATTTTACAGATTTGTTTTTTTAAAAAGGTAATCTTTAATCTTAAAGGAAGAACAAGGGGGACATTTAAAATAAATAATGAATAATACTTTTTAAAAAGCGGGTTGTTTTCATAGCTACAGAATGTGTTTGTTTGTGTTCTGGCTGAACATTTGTTCTGTGAGCTGTGAAGATAAGGCATGCATTAAACTGACATGCACTTCCAACTCATCGACTATTGATTAAAAATCAGTGTTAAGCTACTGACAATACCACAAACATAAAGACATTGAGTAAGAACAGTACAAAAAAACATCACAAAGAAAACAAATCCTTATTCACTGTTTTGCCTGTAAAGAACTCAAACTGTCCACAGTATAAAGCCAGAGAGGCTAGTGAGTTTAAAGGCAGGAATATGCTTGCTGTATGACTGTGATGGAGTGACCATCACTAGGGTTGTGGGTGTCTTCTGACTGTCACCCCAACGAGCCTGGCTCTTTGGTGTAGCGGTCAGAGCCCCAGTTTACTACCCCAGAAGGTCCGGGTCCGGGTCCCGGTTGGGGAACTCTACTCCCCTTCGTTACAAATGGTGTCAGAAGTGGGATGGATAAAGTGAGGCGATCGTAGGCGTACCCATTGTGTGTAGGCCGTAATTCCATGTGAGGGACCCCCAGGATTGGTGACCCCGGTGCGAGGGACCCCAGTGATGGGTGACGCATTGATGATGGGGCACACTGGATGGGAGAAGCATGATGGGCAGTTGCGTGAGGGACACCACGAGTGTGTGAAGCACACGGGTGCACTTCCCGAAGGGGAAGGCAGTGTGATGGAGTGACCATCACTAGGGTTGTGGGTGTGTTCTGACTAGAGGATGACATTTTTCAGGAATTCCCGTGGGTCCCGCGGGTCCTGCGGGATTCCCGCGGGATGGGAGTCAAAATTTTAAAGATGAACGGGAGCGGGCAGGAGCGGGAATAAAGATGAATGGGAGCGGGCAGGAGCGGGAATAAAAATAAATGAGAGTGGGAATGCTCGCTTATTTTTTCATTGAAAAGGACTATGAAACGGGAGTGGGATTGATTTTGGGTGGGAGAGGGCAGGATTGGGAAACATTCTTTTCAGGAGTGGACGGGATGGGATTTGTTTCTTTTACTCCAGTCCGGGATGGGACGGGATGGGATTTTTTTTCTGGGACCGGGATGGGACGGGAGTGAAAATCCACTCCCGTGTCATGCTCTAGTTCTGACTGACACGCCAATGAACCTGGCTCTTTGGTGTAGCAGTCAGAGCCTCAGTTTACTACCCCAGAGGGTCTGGGTTTGCGTCCCAGCTGGGCAACTCTACTCCCCTTCGCTACAGTGACCGTCCGCACGCACTAAGCGAGTGCACATAGTTGTTGGAGAACTATCAGAGTTCGACTGAGCTACCGCACACAAAATTGACAGCAGCAAGCATATTCCAGCCCTAAATCCAGAACCTTAGAGCAAGTGGAGAAAGAGGAGGCGTCTGTGTATCCAAAGAGTTTGGCTGTAAGCAACCAAAGCTTCTTTGACCTTGACCTTGACCTCATAGAGAGACCAAGTACTTCAGGACAAACTCTAAAAATCACAAAAGACGTTTGATTCATGTCCCGATCCTTCCCATCTTCTGATCATTTTTACCCGCAGACGCCCATCCTAAGCAGCCCAATTGGGCGGGAAACCGCCCAATCTGACAACACTGTATGAAGCTCGTCAGTCGAGGAGCGTAATAGAGGTGAGTCGTTCACGAACGAGCCGGTTCTTTTGAACGGCTCCCTGAAGTGAACGATGGGAACCGGATCACAGCTGGGGGAGCCACTCGACTGTTATTTTGTTCATTTTTCATTCATTTTAAGCACGTGACCTCGACCAGAGTAATCCAATTTGGGGAAAAAACACAATTGTTGGCCTTAAAGAGTGGCAAAACGGTCTTTAGAAGCAGGAGAATAATCAGTTGTTGTTTGAACAAAATCACCTTGAGGTGGAGTCAAAATATTACACTCTAAACACTGAATAAATAATTAAAAAAGAGCCAAAAGAGCCAGTTTTTTGAACGGCTCTTTGAAAGGAACGAGCCACTAAGATCCGGATCCCGTCAAAGAGCCATAAATCCCATCTCTAGAGCGTAATGTCATTCATGCTCCATGAAGAAGTGTAGTAGACTACAACTAAAGTCTCTGGATAACATGAACTGGGTGAATGAACATCTTCACAGCAGACCTCTGTGTAGTTAGAGCACTGAAAAAAATATAATCTTAGCAAGATAATTTTTCTAGTTTCAATATTTGCTTATAACAAGTAAACATCTGATCAAGAAAAATGACTTCGTCCATCGACAAATGTCTTAAAATTAGTGTAAATAGTCTAAAATATCAAGTTCAACAATACAGTGATTAGGTGATTTATACTTAAATTAAGACTTGAAACTAGAACATAAGCTTAGTAAGATTTCATTTTTTGCAGTGTGGCTTCGTAGACTAAAGCAACAATGATGGTGGCATCTCTCCCTTTGAAATACTGTTCATACTGAGTACTGAGACAAATCTTCTCTTCAGTCAAACTGGCCGTAGACCCACCACCCGAGCTGGAACAGCAGTTACCACAAGCTCGATGGAGGAGGAGGACCAACTGAAAAACACTGGAGAAGGTTGCTCGCCTTGTCCGTCCTCCTCTGGTAACTGATAGTGTTCTCCACCAGTGTCTGTTAAGGGTGAGAATTGTGCACGTGTAACGAAGGCCAACTAGCAGAGTGTGGCGTGGAACGTTAGTGAACATCCCTCCCGAAGCCTCATACAGTATCGTAGCATTGGGCTATCGCACTGGTCCTTTAGTCCAGCGGTATCGTGCTGTGACTCCCATTTCCAAACCGATGCGTTGACTAGGAGGTGGCGAGTTCACTGCCCCGAGGGGGGTGGACTGTGGAACACCCCGGTTACACAGATCCCAGGAAACAGCGCAGGAACAAAGGCTGACTGAAGGTTTGGACTGAGTGAGGAGTCCGCAGACTTAAAATCCTTTTTCTTTTGTAGAGAATCTGATGAACACAATGGTCGAAACAAATTCTTGGAATGAAAAATCTAAGAAAACAGGACTTTAAGTGTTTGGAGTGAGCCTCACTCCAAACCTCCACCAGTGTCTGCCTCCAGCTGAAAGACACCAGAGATGGTTGGCCTGTCTCCTCTTCTCTGCTGAACATGTGGTCACTCTGCTCCATCCTCTCTCTCCTCTGTTGAATATGTGGTCTGTGCCATCTTCTCTTCTCCTCTGTTGAACATGTAGTCTGCTCCATCCTCTCCTCTCCTCTGTTGAGCATGTGGTGTCTCTGCTCCGTTGTCTCCCTACGTGGCCAGTGACTTGAGAGGCACCTGCCTGTGACAGAAAACAGACACAGCTCTGTTATATGGTGCAGTACACTCTCAGACAAACACATGGACAGCAACTGAACATTCACACACACAGACACAGACGCCAACACACACGCATAGAGAGACACACGCACACACACTTACACACACTCACTCTCTCACACACACACTCACTCTCTCTCACACACACACGCGCGCGCACACACACACACACACACAGACACCAACACACACACACAGACACCAACACACACACACACACACACACAGACACACCGACACACACACACACTGACACACACAGACACACCGACAGACACACACACACACGGTTAAAAGTAGAGGTGTGACATTTGGGGTGGCGGGAAAGCAGGGGTGTGGACACCATAGTTACAGTATGTGTTAATGAATACGTATAAACATTGTCAACACAGCCCGACGGCACGCTCCACACACGCCGTGTCGGTGTACAGTAACGAGTGTCCATGAGCCCATAACTAGGCAGCCTTGCATACTTTCAATGCCAGAAACTCTTAACACTGTGCAGAGTCAAGCCTGGACTGTGCAATCTGGCACACCAATGCAATCAATTTCCCAGTAGGCCGACAGTCCTCTTCCTTACTTTCTTACTTTACTTTACTTTTATTTTTCAAGACATTGCACATTACTGAACATATACAGTACTGGTATATGTACGTATATATGTGAATGTGCCAGATTATAGCACAAAGGCTATTTTCCATCTGGTGTCCAAAATAGTCCTTGATGGCCAAATCGGTCAGGTGTTTTGTATTGTTTTAGTAACCTGCTAACCGTATTGAGGGGGGCTCAAAAACGCCCGGGCCGTTTCTCAATCCCTGTCTTGCCCTATGCAGGGCATTTGCCCGGTGGACTGTTGATGATTTTGGCCCGGCCCTCCCCTCACTGTAGTGGTATTAGTCGTCATGCTGCTACAGATGACCTCTCCAAGTCAGATGCAAATATTAATTGTGGGTGTTGCGGTCAAAACAGCTCATATTAGCTCATATGGTTAAAAATGTTGTCCCAGGCTTCACAGCCTGGCGGACTGGTCTTAACCCTTTATAGGGCAAGTGACTATATTTGATCACATCCGATTACTTGCACACTTATCAAAATGCCCCTGCAATCCCTCTCTACAAGGGTGTACACCAAAGTGGGGTATACCAAATTAATCAGGAGAAATCAGACTTTCAGTCAGATAGTGTCATCTTGACATTTCACCAATCAGCAGTGGCCTGGAGCCTGTCAAACTTTTTTTTTTTCACTCGGGAGCTGGCTGAAATTTGTGTGCACTATAAAGCATTGGCTGAAAATGCCGGCCCTAATCATTTGTCCCAGTTCAGCCCTGTGCCTACTCCTACTCACACAGCAAAAATGCAACAAGAGCGCTCTGCGCCCAGTGTTGCCAGATTGGGCGCTTACCCACCCAATTGGGCTACTTGGGATGGTCGCCTGCGGGTAAAAACGGGAAATATTGGCAATTTGGCATTTTTTCTGCTGTTTTGGGCCCATAGAAGTCAATGCAATTTGTTGAAATTGGGCAGAATTAAGCGCAATTTGTCGGTTTTTGAGAACCTTTTGGGCAGAATTTGATCAGACACATCTGGCAACACTGTCTGCGGCACTAACAACAAGAGAGTAATGGTCCAATGACGCAGTTGGCTGCTTTTAAGCTGCAATATACTGTATACAGATCAGCATCAGCGCAGGTGAATAAACAAGCAAAGTAAATTAATCCAGATGGGTTTTAGTTGTGGGCTACAGTTTATTTGGCCTGCTGACGGAAGAGTGTCTTAAACGTTACATTATCTGGCCCTACCGTGGCTCTAACGGCACTGGGGGCTGCTACGCCGGCGACCTGGCATCAACTCCTGTCCGGGTCCTATGCCGAAACTTCTCCATCTCTCTCTCCCCACTCGTTTCCTGTCCAATCTCTCACTGTCCTATCATAAATACGGTAAACTAATAAAATACGTTTTTTTTAATTAAATTATCTGGCTACTGCACCACAGCACAGTGCATGAGGGGGGCAGCCTTGGCCTAATGGTTAGGAAGGTGGTGTGAAAATCAGAGGATTGCAGGTTCAAATCCCACCCTTACCTCTCCCTACACCACCACCTTGAGCAAGGCACCTAACCCTATAATGCTCCAGGGACAGGAACCAATACCCAGTAAATAAGTGTCAGTCACTTTGGATAAACGCATCAGATAAGTGTAATTTAATGCAGCATACTTACTTTTACTGTCGCTGTTACCGTAAACCTATTATATACAGTGTATCAAAGTGCATAATGATATAAACATTATGTATTAAAACTGTACAATAGAGTTATGTATTATGGATTGCTGTATATAATGGTAAAAATAAAAAAATATATTATATACTATGGCTTAAAGGGACACTGTGTGAGATTTTTAGTTCATGCTGCTCATTCACTAATGTTACCTTTTACATGAATGCTTACCAGCACCATCAAATTCTAAGTATTCACTATGACTGGAAAAATGGCACTATTCATACATGAAGAGGGGGGTCTTCTCCATGGTCTGCCATTTTGAATTTCCAGAAATAGCCCTTTTTAGCTGCAAAACGTACCGTACTTGGATCATACTAGTAAATATTAATTCATTACTTGGTAAACGTTCATGTAAAGATCAAATTTGACAATTAGGCAGCCCAGTTTCAATGAGCAGCATAGTTGCAGTACCTTTTTTGACCATTTCCTGCACAGTGTCCCTTTAACAATACAAGCAACCCACACTGAATTTCACAGCGGCCCTTTCACAATCCACCATCATGTGTGTGTGTGTGTGTGTGTGTGTGGCGAGCAGGCGGCTTAATTTCTTTCCCCCGTCCCCTCATGAGGGGAGAGCTATAACTGTACCGGACGTGTCACGGCTCGTTTGATTGAGTCACTCGTCTAACAGGTTTTCACACATCCCCCTCGATCTCGACCGAGTCTCACCGGAGGAAAGAGAGGAAAGAGCAGCTCAGTGGGGTTCAGCATGCAGGCAGGGGAGCAGGCAGGTGTGTAAGATGACATACTGTACGTATCAACTGAACTCTATATGACAGTGTTAATTCAACATGGAGAGAGTCAAATTGAACACCCTCAGTGTTGATCCTATTATTTAAGATGTCATTAAGTTGTGACCAAATATTTTTATGTTTAACAAAGAAAACCATGCACATCCATGAAACGGGAGTTTGGTGTCGAGGACCTCATTTTCAGTTTTCATCCAATATTTTTTACGTGCCATCAGTATCATCGAATGATTATCAAAAATACTGTATATCCAAGCATTGATAATATGCATCAGTATTTGCATTCTATGCCTACATACAACAGGTCTATCAACTACTAAGTGTTTATACTGTGAAATGTGTACTGGGTTGAGCAGGCAGACTGGCAGGAAGGCAGGCGGGTAGGATGAAATATCACCTCAAGTCTACACAGTATAATTGACAGTGTAAATTCAACACATACTGAGTCATAATTAACACCCATAGTGTTGATTCTACTCTGTAAGTGCTAATACTGTATACTGAATGTACAGTGTACTGGGCTCAACAGGCAGGCGGGCAGGCTGGTTGGATAAAATATCAGCTGAATGGGGACTATCAGAAAAAGCAATCTGACTGCTGCTGCTGCTGCTTTTGTATGCTAGTACCAGGAAATCTGTGGCTTTTGTGCGATGCTGGGAAGACCTTGTGTTGAGAAGAGAATGTGTCTGAGGCTATGAGAGGAGGAATGAGTGTGTGTGTGGGTGGGTGAATGAAAAGACATTGAGAGTCAAAGCGAAGGAGATGTAGAAAGAGAAATGCAATATGTAACTCTAAAGTGGGCACGCGCAGAAAGCAGAGGAAAGGAAATTGATTTGATAGAGAAGAGGCCACTCGAGAGAATAATAAATGAACAGAAAAATGAAGACAAAGATAGAATGAATAATAGTGAGAAGACAGGGGAATGAATCAGCACAGGGGGGATAAAAAGGAGCTGATAACAAAAAAAATAATCAAATGTCGATTCAAAGCAAACGTGCAAAGCTCTTTGCATGGAGGGGCGGCATGAAAACTGAAAAATAAAGTCTGTGACACCAAGCTCCCATTTCTCTCGAGAAACAGGAGCATGGGGGGGGGCACAGACTTTATTTTCAGCTTTCATGTGACTTTGCTAGTCCTCCTGCACCCAATCCTTTTGAGGCGGATGTGCGTGTTCTCCTTTGTTAAACCTGGAGGGGTAACATGGCCAGATATATCATGTTCTTGTAATCCCTTCCCCTGCAGTGTTGCCAGATTGGGCAGTTTCCCGCCCAATTGGGCTGCTGACGATGGCCTTGTGCGGGGTAAAAATGGATTTTGAAGAAAAACCTGCCTAATTTTTGGCCATAGAAATCAATAGAATTGGGCAGGATTTAGTGCTTCCAGGCAGGTTTTGAACATATTTTTGGGCTGGTAATCATCAGTCCCATCTGGCAACCCTGTTCCCCGGCTCTGCCCTTCCCTTCCCAAGTAACAGCATGCCAAAGCCTCCATGTCTCCATACATGCTGAGTACAACAGGTAAGCCCACTGACCGGAAAGAGGAGAGAGAGAGAGAGAGAGAGAGAGGGAGAGAGAGAGAGAGAGAGAGAGAGAGAGAGAGAGAGAGAGAGAGAGAGAGAGAGAGACAGCAATAGGGAGATAGAGGCCCGTTCAACTTACTCTCTATTTCAGATGGAGAGACAGGGACAGGAAGAGAGGAAGAGAGAGAGAGAGAGAGAGAGAGAGAGAGAGAGAGAGAGAGAGAGAGAGAGAGAGAGAGAGAGAAAGAGAGAGAAAGGACAAGAGGGATCCGTATGACAATAATTAGGAATGACAATACATGTAATTAGGAAAGAAAGAAAGAAAGAAAGAAAGAAAGAAAGAAAGAAAGAAAGAAAGAAAGAAAGAAAGAAAGAAAGAAAGAAAGAAAGAAAGAAAGAAATATGAAGCAAGGTAGAGCAAGAAAGACAAGCAGGCTGTTATCTGGCTGGATGCCAAAATAGCACAAGTACCACAGCACCCCTCCTGACCCCCTCCGCTCCGCTCAGCCACTGTTGTCAAATTACCCCCAAACAAGACCCACCCCCCACCTCGCACCCCCTCTCGCCCCCCTCTCGCCCTGGCACAGGCACTGAGCCGTGATGCAGGACATGCGTGACAAGAGCTACCACTCTCCAGCACGAGAGGATAAGGGCCACGAGCCAGCGAAGACACTCTCAGGGTGAGAGGAGAGAAGAGGAGAGAGGGGAGAGGGGAGAGGGTGAGAGGAGAGAGAAGAGGAGAGAGTAGAGAGAGGGGAGCGGAGAGGAGAGAGGAGAGAGATGGTAGAGGAGAGAGGAGAGAGAGGAGCGGAGAGGGGGTGAGGAGGGAAGAGGAGGGGAGAGGAGAAGAGAGGAGAAGAGAGGAGTGGAGAAGAGAAGAGAGAGGAGAGAGGATAGAGGAGAGAAAGAGAGAGAGTGTGCAAGAGTGAGTTGACTGGAGTGGAGGAAACCGGCAGGTCAACATGTGCTTACCTCTGCTGCTCGGAGTTGTTATGGAAACCAAGCCTTCACTGATCCATCACCCAGCCCAACCCACCAACCCCACCAGGGTAGGGAAGGAGGGAGGAGTGGAGAAAGGGAGGTGGGGATGCGTGGAGGTGCGTTGGGAGGGACTGATCTCATGAAAGTGTAGAGAAGAGGAGGAGGGATGTTTTCTTTTCTCGTCTTCTCTCTTCTCTTCTCTTCCCCCGTCAGAGGACAAGGACGAGGCTCTAGTCTACGTAGGAGGTCATCTAGGTGGTCTGAAGATGCCGGTGACTGATTACGCAACATGTTGGCCTCCCACACGGTCAACATGTTGTGCCTGTGAGTTGGCGGCTTGTTTTGCACTGTCAAGCCTGAATGCCTCGATCCCGGTGGCTTTGCTGTTATGAAAGAGTGACTGAGTTGATGTTGATGGAAAGTGATGGCAGCTGCATTGCGAAGCTCCATTCAGACCATGTGTTAATCCATTAAGCGCAATGGTTCTGATCAGTACCATTTGTCCAGTAATACTCCTACCAAGGGAAGCCGACAGAAGGGGGCACAAAGAGGTCGGTTGTCCAGGGCACAGGGAGAGGGGTTGGGGCCCCAGAATTGTGTCCTCACCACATTATATGTGTTGCTTGGGGCGGGGGGTGTTATTTCACTGTGAAGTCACTGTGTGACTTCTATCCTGGACCTAGTCCTGGCCAAAGCTGTCAGTGGCCCTGCTCCTATTTCCCTCCACAGCAATGGCTGTCGAGACAAAAAGAGTCACTTCGATCCACAATGACGTGCCCCTTTTTTCTCATTCTGAAAAGAGACGGTTAAGAACGCCAAGGCCAGACACTCGTAAAGTGCATCTGAGTGATTAATACTGTAGGAATCCAAGTCTCTCCCTTTCGCTCAGACCGCAAGGACAAGGACACAAGACTGTATTACAAAAAAGCTCAGATTTTTCTAAATAGTCTTTTTTGAAAAAGTTTAGGTAGATATTACACTGTTAGTTGTCAGTTGAGCTCGTCTTCTTTCCCATCAGTATAGGTTTTGAGTCATCATAAATTACACAAGCGCCAAAAAAAAGCAAAATTTCATAACATGTCTTACAAAAAAACCCCACCAGAGACAGCATATTGCAGTCTGCTTGTTTGGACACAAAGCACGTCTTGCCTGTCTTTTGGCATTGGCCAGCTGCCTACATTTCGAGGGCGAATGATTGAAGCGCATACAAGGCAGTGTCTATCAAGCCAAGGCTTTTCCTTTCATCCTCCAGCCTCGGCTTTAAGGTCCGCAGGCCGCTCCAACACTAAACCCCCCCTCAGGGCACTGGAGTCCAGCACTGTCCGCATCCGTGGCTTTCGAGGGGGGCTGCTAGCGCTACTTCTGAGGATAGCGCCTTTGTCATCCGTGGCTTTCGAGGGGGCTGCTACTTCTGAGGATAGCGCCTTTGTACTCTTAAGTCCACACGCAGCAGTAGCCTCAGGTGAACCGACTGACACCACCACCCCCCTCTCTCTCCATCTCATGTGTCCTCATGGACTCACGAACGATGACACTGTAGCTTGGCTACCGCTAACGTTGACAGCTGAGGTAGATACTGCAGAAGGTAGTCCTCCTTCATACCGTAAGTCTTTCTATGCGTCTTGTTTCGCATTAGAGTTCACATTTTTTGTGTGTGTGCTAAATGCTGTTAATTTATGTCAGTCAGTCTTTTTTTGTAGTTTGATACACTGAGCACGAGTAGGGTTTGAGTGTCATCAGTATACTTAGCCAGTGTTAGTTAGCCTTCTAGTTGCGGAGTACAGGAGAGGGGGGGGTTGACACTGTCACAACATTCTCCCACCTCATTCTCAACTCCTTTCACACAAAAAGGGGGGTAACCGCAGTTGAGACCTCCCACCACAGAGAGGCGCTATAGTGGGGGAAAAAAAGGCTGAGGATGTTAGGGAGGTGTTAAACTGAGCTCTCATCTGGCTTGGACACCAGCTGTGTGTGTTTCCTCTTTTCCAGGATGTGGTTGAGCTCGTCTGTGAAGGAATAGTACAACGGCGACGTGTCCGAATCGCTCTGTTGTAGCAACACGTAGCTGTTGCCGTTCATCCTCCGTAAGACGCTAGGCAGTGTCGCCGCTAACCCGTTAGGAAACTCCCCGTTCGGCAGCGGGGGAGGAGGCAGGGGCGGGGCTGGCGGTAGCAGGCCATTGTGGTGGTGGTGGTGGTCCTTATTGGGCGAAAGCTGCCCCTCCCCGGGAACGATCTGCAGATAGCCGTCTGTGTCTGCGTGTATGTCGGCGCCCCCTCCTGACCGGCACGTGCCGTTGCAGTGCGAGGAGACGGTGCGTAGCTCCAGAGGGGTGGAGTGACAGGAGGAGTGGTGGGACGTCGAGTGGTGGTGGTGGGTGCCGCAACGGTAGCGCTGCGCGCGGGACAGAGAGTACTTCCCCCGCCTGGTGCTGACGCAGAAGCCCACGTACAGGAGCACCACCGTCAGCACCAGGCACAGGCCCCCCAGTATGGTCACCAGGGACAGGTACATGGCCTCCATGTTCTTCACCGACAGGAAGTCACTGCGGGGAGAGTCCGGCGGGTGCGTGGTGGTGGTGGTGGTGGTAATGGTAGTGATGGTGGTGGTGGGTGGAGGCTTGGTGGTGGAGGTTTGCCTGGGGGGATGGGAGGTAAATATGCGGGGAGGGTCGGTGGCGATGTCAGCGATGACATCCAGGTCCTCATCATCTGGCAGCTGTGTGGGCTCCGGAGGCGGCGGCTGAACGGGCGGCGGGACGAGTTCGGCGCGCACAACAATGTCGTACACCGCCATGAGGACGCTGACGCCGTTTTCCAGGGCGAAGCAGCGGTAGCGGCCGCTCTGCTCCGTCCGCACGGCGATCAGCAGCAGCCCGTCGGTGCCCACGCGGAACCCCGTGTCCAGCCCGTAACCCTGGAGACGCTGGTCGTCAAGGGTCCACTCGGGAGACGCCACGTTGGAGCTCAGCTCGCACTGCAGCAGCACGTCGTCCCCCTGCGTCACCGAGCGACTGCGGTGCAGCACTACAGGAAGGAGAGGAGAGAAACAGGAAGTGAGTTGACCTAAGAAGTACCGGTAGTTACTTCAACTATTAGGGAGTAGGACCAACAATCAAACAACAGATAAATAGGTAGACAGACAGACAGACAGACAGACAGACAGAGACAGACAGACAGACAGACAGACAGACAGACAGACAGACAGATAGATAGATAGATAGATAGATAGATAGATAGATAGATAGATAGATAGATAGATACATAGATAGATAGATAGATAGATAGATAGATAAGGACATCAACACTATTGAATATCAGATACATACACACTCAGACACTGCGGTGGAGCACTACGGGAAGGAAAGCAGAGAAACAGGAAGTGATTTGGCCTACGACCTACAAAGTAGATTTGGCAGAGTTGCTTCAATTATTAGGGAGTAGGACCATCAAGTGTTTAATTATTATTTTTAATCTTGATTAATCTCGGAAATTCCATAGTTAATCACGATTAATCGTGACTTTTATTCCATGTTTAATTATTTAAATATACAACGGATGATGGGAAGGAGATAGATATAGAAATAGACATAGATAGATAGATGGATGGATGGATGGATGGATGGATGAATGAATGGATAGATAGATAGATGGATAGATGGATGGATGGATGGATAGATAGATAGAGAGATGAGCACCACTGAATATCAGCACCATTGATAGATTCTTTTTTTAATCTCGGAAATTCCTTTCCTGGTGAACCAGTAGCCTGTAAGTAACAGGCTACTGGTACACTGCCCTTTCACGCCTCTCCGCAGGCGGGGTTTAGTCAAAAGATGCTTGCACGCGGTTGGAGCAACCTCATATGAATGACATGACACTTCGACCACTCACGTTGAAGCTTTGTGACGTAGGACGTGTCGTCACGTAAGCGCTGCCAGGTCGGGAACCAAAACAGAACAACATCCTTTAGAAAATCAACTTGAGGTATTTTGGATAACACCGCTGAAATTACTGCTTCCATCCCGACGCATGATAACTCCTTGCACGCCGCCATTACTGTTGTGATTCAGGGAGGGGGCGGGCACAGCCGAACTACCCTGGGGGAGGGAGTTGCGTTCGATAAACGTCATACCCACTGAAATCCCTCCCTACGATCCTGATTCGTCGTGCTGCCCCGTTTATTTCGTAAACGGAGGAGGAGAGCGAATCACAGGTGTACCAGAAGGTTTGTGTAGCCCAGCCCCCTGGGCGTCAACACATAGCTTCTGGTTCACCAGGAAATGAAAATCCATGGTTAAACACAATTAATCACAACTTTAATTCCATGTTTAATTATTTGGCATATCATGACGGTTTAACCCATATGCACCG
Source organism: Engraulis encrasicolus (assembly GCF_034702125.1). Classification (NCBI taxonomy): domain Eukaryota; kingdom Metazoa; phylum Chordata; class Actinopteri; order Clupeiformes; family Engraulidae; genus Engraulis; species Engraulis encrasicolus. The sequence goes on along the minus strand of NC_085880.1, from coordinate 38,589,893 downwards.
GATGATGGGAAGGAGCTTTTGTCATCGCTTGACCGCGGTCACAGGACTGTTTATGTAAACAACAGCACACCATTGACTGACAAAATGAGAAAACCACAAGTGAGGGAGGGTTTCCATCAGTCTGCTTTCATTTTGTATTTCACATGAAAAGGCAGACTGTTCATTTCCTAATCATAACATTGTGCAATCTCATCCTCCTGCTGTAATATAATGTCAGCTGTCTGTGAAATCTTTCTTGTGCTACTAATATTTCAGTGTGGTCTGATTTGAGGCTGTCTGAAAATGTAGCCCCTTCACCCATTGTGTCCTGAAGACACATATACGCTGCTTTCAGGACTTTGAGATTTGAGCCGTTTTATTAAATATGTGGATATGTTAGAGCTGAATGAACACATTAAAATGCAATCTTGGCTTTTAAATGTTTGTATGTGCTTTGGAGGCTGAGATATTTAGGATTTAATAGGAAGAGGGCACCCTTTCCCAAAAAGGGCTTAGGACAAAATGGGCTAATGCACGCCGTACCATCTGAGGCACACTGTAATAGTCATTTAAATGTTAATTACCACAGTATTACTATACTAATTACCATAGTACTACACTACTATGACATAACACAGGGCCTTTAGTAATGCACTACGACTCGGTCATTGCCATTCTGGTAACAACAAATTTATAACGCCCTGTTTTAATGGGGTTTTTTAAGGGTTTTCAGAGATGGCTGTAAGTGCAATACTGATGTAATAACAGATTAAAAAATGTCACTCAGAGTGTGTGTAGGATTGTGTATGCTTTATGTTGCACCTACTCACTGTCTTCTTCATTTGCATATTGTTCTTGCACAGAAAGAACAACTGTGGCATTAGACTATCACACTGTATTATAAGGATTCTCACAAGCCCCAGATGCAGCTCTGTCAGATATCAATCATATATGTGGAAGCATTGGTATGGCTTTGTTTTATGACCGTCAAGACTGATACTATGTGTGTACATGCCTATGCATCAGTGCTTGTTTTTTTTCTCCTTCTCTTCTTCTTTACCATTTTCATGTATATGTTGTATGTAATCGTATTGGGCCTAGAGCCTGTAATAAAGTTTATATATACTATATCAGATTCAGTACACAGGAAAAAAGCTTGCACAACCCAGGGCGATGAATTCAGCACATACAGCTCCTAGACCTCAGACTACAGTACTGCCTTACAAAAGCTAAGTGCAGTAACTACAGTAGACCACCATTGAAACTGAGGACAAATGCCTTCACAGCATTGGTATTAGGTTGGCTATTGTAGTTACTAGAAATTTGACGTAGCAATATCTCTAAAAGGAACAAATCTGGACCATCAAGCTTTGTCACCAGGTAAAGGAGGTGTGATGAGTCCATTTTCTCTCTAAACTCACTCTAAACTGTTATGAGTGGAGTGAGAGGGAAAGAGAGAGGTAAGAGGGGTGAGACACAGGGGTGAGAGAGGGAGAGAAAGAGGGAGAAGAGAGGGGTGAGAGAGGGAGAGAAAGAGGACAAGAGAGGGGAGTGAGAGGGAGAGAAAGGACAAGAGAGGGGAGAGAGAGGGAGAGAAAGAGGGACAAGAGAGGGGTGAGAGAGGGAGAGGAAGAGGGACAAGAGAGGGGAGAGAGAGGGAGAGAAAGAGGGACAAGAGAGGGGAG
>NC_085880.1:38570729-38583229 GCF_034702125.1 Engraulis encrasicolus | reverse complement strand
GCCGTTTGGGAAATGTTAATTGTTATGGTCTTGGTCAGACCAAGTCTGGAAGAGATTTGAACGTCGATGATAATCAGGCTAGCAAGGGTCCCTCACCGGTCCCCATGAAGAGCACGTTGTAAGTGCGTCCGTCCAGCGCTTGCTGACTGTGCACGGCCAGCTGGGTGTAGTCTACGCTGCGCTTGAACAGCAGGGGGCGACGCAGGCGGGGCTGCACAGGCTGGAACATGAGCGGGTGGCGACGCACAAAGTGGAGCACGTCGTCAGGCAGCTGGAAGGACGAGTTCACACCCCTGGCCCTCAACCTGTCCGTGATACACTGGAGAGGGGGATGGAGAGAGAGGGAGAGAGAGAGAGAGAGAGAGAGAGAGAGAGAGAGAGAAAGGCAGGGACAGACAGAGTTAGAGGGAAAATGAAAGAGAAAGGGAAGGGAAGGTAAAGGGAGGGAAGGAGAGAGAAAGGAAGACATAAAGAGGGGAGATAAAGCCAGAGACAGAGAGAGAAAGACAGAGAGAAAAAAAGAGAGATAGATTTAGGGAGAGAGGGAGAAGTCAAGTCAAGTCAAGTGGACTTAATTGTCAAAAATCTATGTAACAGGGTTAGCACACAAGTTAGAAATTACATTTGACCAGTCTCCAATTTGCAGTTTAACTAAAAACATTTAAATAAGACATTGACAATTATCTCTCTCTAACACACACACACAGACACACACAGACACACACAGACACAACTAACCTACTCATACATAAATTTACAATTCTTTCTTTGACACGCTCATTCACAACACACACACAGACAATAAACACTCACACATGTGCAGTTTTTCAAACACAAACATACTGATGTAGACATGTACAAGAGAAGGAAAGAGACAGACAGAGAAAGATACAGAAAGACAGAGAGACAGACAGAGAGGGGAGAGATGGAGAAATAGAGAGAGAGAGAGAGGAAAAGAGAGAATGCCAGGTCACATTATGTCAGCTAGTTTCACGTTTCACTGACTGCACGTCATGTCGTCCTAACTGCTCACCTAAGGCCCTGTTCTGTCTCGTGATCCGTTCTCCTTACAAGGTGACGGTCACTAATGAAGGAGAACTGCACGGGCCTAACGGGCAAAGGCCCTGGGGCCCAGGAGTCAAGGGGGCCCTGAGAGCCAAGCGTGTTTATTTCCTTTTTCATATTGAGTTAGAATCACACGTGTAACGGCCCTACCCTGGCCTTACGGTAGGGCACTCGTCTGCTACGCTGCTGACCCGGGTTCCATTCCGGCCCGGGGCCTTTGCCAATCCTTCCCCATCTCTCTCACCCCAATCGCTTCCTGTCATAGTCTTCACTGTCTATCTCGCTCGAAAATAAAGGCAAGAAGTCCAAAAAATATTATTTAAAAAGAAAAAAAAACCACACCTTTGTATTTTCCCATTTTTCTCAGGGGAAAACATACCCCTGAAACCCCGTCATTCATCATTCAACATACAGTAGGATCTATAACATCTGGCCTAACACCTTGAATTTCTTTGTAAACTACAGTACAGCAACACTCACAGAGGGGGGGGGCTTTCTTGTTGTCTGGCCCAGGGGCCCATGGAGTCATAATACATCCCTGGTGGCCACCCGTAATGCTGTGTCATATCGAGCTGCCATGTCATGTGGAGTGGTTTGGCACCATGTCACCATGTCAACATGTCATGTTTAGTTATAACATTTTCCATGACGTTTAAAAAATTGTAAATGTCAGCTGCCAACTTTCAGGAAGTTACTAAATGACCAGTGACAGCAAAACATTTTTTTCCGATTGCTTAGTTGTCACGTTATGTTTAACCACCAAACAAAAACACCGCAGTGTCTTTTGACACACTTGGAGTTGATCAAAGAGACCTGTGATAGCCACTACCAGGGCCGCCGCTAGACATACAGTCCCAGGAAAAAGTTTGTACACCCTTTGAAATTTCTTACATTTCTGTCAAAATTGATCATAAAACATGGTCTGATCTTCCCGGAAGTCTCAAGAAGGAACAATCAGAGTCTGCTTTAATTAATTCCACCCAAATATTTACATGTTATTATATTTTTATTGGTCATAAGGCCATAGCATTCACAGGAGAACCGGGCATAAGTAAGTACACCCTTGCGTTAAGTAGGTTTTAACCCTCAGTTAGTTGCAATATCATCAACCAGACTTGTCCTGTAGTTGCAGATCAGATTAACAAAACAATCTGTTTGTATCTTGTCTCCCTCTTCTTTAGAGAACTGCCTCTCGTCAGCAAGGTTTGTGGGATGTCTGGAGTGCATAGCTTTCTTGACTTCATACCATATAATTTTAATTATTTTTTGTCAGGGCTTTGACTGGGCTATTTCAGAATGTGTATTTCATTATTATGAAGCCATTCTAAAGTCGATTTGCTTCTAAAGTATGGGTTGTTGTCACATTTCAGGACCCATACTCTTGTGTGCTTCAACTGTGTGACAGACTTCCTCACATTTTTTCTGTAAAATATCACAATAAACTTGAGTTCATTGTTCCACTGATAATAGCAAACTGTCAAGGGCCTGAGGCAGCAAGGTAGCCGCATATAATGATGCTGCCGCCACCATACTCAGAAGAGGAGATGTAACCAAGAATAGCTAAAAATGGGATTCATTCTGCCAATCTAAAATTAATGGGGTTTCTGTCCAAAAAAATATTGCTGCACCTTTGAGGTTTGCGAAAAAGCATTTATATGCTTCATAGAATTACTGCAAAATATTCTGTAGACCAACGTTGAAACCAAAGTTGAATTGTTCAGGGGAACACACAATGTCATGTTTGGAGGAGAACTGGAGAACCACACCTTCACCAAAACATCATCTCCACCTATGGAGTATGGTGGCGGGAGCATCTTTATATGCGGATACCTTGCTGCCTCAGGCCCTTGAGAGTTTGCTATTATCAGTGGAACAATGAACTCAGAAGTTTATCGAGATATTTTACAGAAAAAAGTGAGGTAGTCTGTCACACAGTTGAAGCACACAAGAGTATGGGTCCTGAAATGTGACAACAACCCATACTTTAGAAGCAAATCGACTTTAGAATGGCTTCATAATAATGAAATACACATTCTGAAATAGCCCAGTCAAAGCCCTGACAAAAAATAATTGAAATTATATGGTATGAAGTCAAGAAAGCTATGCACTCCAGACATCCCACAAACCTTGCTGACAAGAGGCAGTTTTCTAAAGAAGAGGGAGACCTGATACATCCAGATTGTTTTGTTAATCTGATCTGCAACTACAGGAAACATATGGTTGAGGTTATTGTGACTAACTTAGGGTTAAAACCTATTGAATGCAAGGGTGTACTTACTTATGCCTTGCTGTCCTGTGAATGTTTACATCTTATGGTCAATGAAAATATGAAAACTTGTAAATGTTTGGGTTGAATTAGTTAAAGCAGACTCTGGTTGTTCCTTCTTGTGATTTCCGGGAAGATCAGACCATGTTTTATGACCAATTTTGACAGAAAGGTAAGAAATTTCAAAGGGTGTACAAACTTTTTCCTGGGACTGTAAGCAGAGTACGCAGAGGGCTCAGGGCACCAACCAGTGCTTGGGGCCCCAACCACTTTGCCCCCAAAATGGGGGCCACTTAAATTGAAATTGACAACAAAAATTTCATGACAAAAATATTGAATTACATTTCAAAACATATACAGTATTTATAAGTTGGTAGATTATTACTATTATTACTTAATTATAAGGGGGGCCTCCTGGCCAGTTGTGCTTAGGGCCTCCAAAACATTGGCAGCGGCCCTGGCCGCTATATTAACTATAATTTCCTAAAAGGAAACGACAGGAGGAACAAAGCTCTCTACCCAGCCGAGAAATCAACCCAACCCGATAAAACAACACCACACCCAAAACAGATCAGACACTTTGTTCAGAGGTGACATTAAAAACTGAATGTAACCCCCCAGGGGGGCTACTGTTTAATACAACCAGCTGAAAGTGGACAGGCAGACAGACATGCACATGCATACACACACATAATCAAAGAGAAATGTACACAGACACAAATGACAAATTATGCATACATTACACACACACACACACACACACACACACACACACACACACACACACACACACACACACACACACGCACACACACACACTCACACACACACTCCACACTCGTACACACCCACACACACACACCCACACACACACTCGTACACACCCACACACACACACTCATACACACAAGTACAGCCAGGACACATGAGGTGCACCCCTCTCTCTCTCTCTCTCTCTCTCTCTCTCTCTCTCTCTCTCTCTCTCTCTCTCTCTCTCTCTCACTCTCACTCTCACTCTCACTCTCACTCTCACTCTCACTCTCACTCTCTCTCTCTCTCTCACTCTCTCTCTCTCTCTCTCTCTCTCTCTCTCTCTCTCTCCTGTATGTTTTCATGTGATGTGCGTAAGATTTCATTACTGCTCCCGGCTAAACTAAATCATGTCACAGCTGACAACATGTCCTGCCATGTGGAGAGAGATTAGGTGGACTCAAGTGCAGAGGATGAAGTAAGAGTCTGCAATCTTTTTTTTCTTTTTCAGAACAGGGATCATGTTGAATTGAGCACCGCACTGCACAATGGTAGAGAGGTTTTTTCCTCTTCTTTTATTGTGGGGTTTGTGGAAGGTTTAAACTTCTGGCACGAACAAGGGGGGTAAACGGGTGAGGTGAGGGGGGAGTCTGACACACGAGTAGCAAGGGAAGCCAAGAGGCTTTAGAATTTTCAAATAAACAGCTGACTGAGGCAACCTGAGGCAACCAGGGTTGCCAGATGAGACTTGATTTCCAGCCCAAAAAAAGCACTGAATCCTGCCCAATTTGAACTGAATTCTATTGATTTCTATGGCCATACATTTACAGAAAAAGAAAACGCTCAAATGCCCATTTTACCCGTTTTTACCCACAGACCGACATCCTAAGCAGCCCAAAACTGCCCAATTTGGCAACACTGGCCACAGCTTTGTTTTGTCCTGTCTTGCACTTCAGAGTAGTATTAAAAAAAAACGCTGAAAAGGGTTCTTCAATTTCAGATGCTGCCACATCAGCCTATACAGATAATAAAAAAAAATCCTCACACTAATCTCGTCTTGCTCTAGTTTGAGGGAAAAAAACTGACCAGGGGTGCAAAATAAGCGAGCAAGCCACTTTGAATGCAGCCAATATACGAGTCGAGAAAAAAAACATCCTCATCTCGGCTAGCTCTAGTTTGAGCAAAAAAAAAAACTATACTGGGGCGTAAAAAGAAAAAGGGGGTGGGGGTACGGAGCAAGACATGTCAGCGGACTACGAGCGATCTCATTACCAAGTGTCACGGCTCGGATTTGAATGCAGCCAATATGCAAGTCGAGGAAAAAAGGCAGTCGAGACAGATTTTATGCCTTCCAGTAATCTCCTTGCACAGGGCCGGGTTAAGATGGCCCGCCGGGGCCCCTCGGCCACAGGTTTCTGTGGGGCCCCCCCACAATATTACAGTGTCATAATTACGAGCTAGGGATTAAGGATAACATGTTTGTCAATTGTGGAGAGCATTGACAGGATTTAAAAGTGTACTCAACATGCTAGATGATTTTTTCAATATTAAACATTGTCACAATTCAGAAAATGTGTGACTTTTGCCCAATCAGGTGCCACGTGGCAGGTGGGGGCCCTAGGCTGCAGCCATATCTAGCCTGTGGGGGCCCTGGCAGGTGGGGGCCCTAGGCTGCAGCCATATCTAGCCTGTGCCTTAATCTGGCCCTGTCTATACGCATTAAAAGACAACCACCACCACCCCTACCCCATTCATTCCTCTTCCTCTGCAATAAATTGTCAAAGGATTTGGTTCGTCTGAGTTTCTCTCTCCCTCTCTCTCTGTCTGTCTGTCTGTCTGTCTGTCTGTCTGTCTGTCTCGTAAACTCTGTAGCTCCTCTTCTTCCTCCATGAGCAGGGCCGGATTAAGATGGCCCGGGGCCCCTAGGCTACAGAATGCTGTGGCCCCGTAAGGCCCCGGAAGGAAAGTTTTGCACACAAAATTACACAGTGTCATAATTACGACCTAGAAATAGAGGATAACTGTCAACTGTGGAGAGGAATACTGACTGACAGGACTTAAAACTGTACTCAACACGACAGAGGAATTTGTCAATATCGAATATTGTCACAATTCAGATTAAAAAAAAAACTTTTGTCCAATCAGGGGCCCCCTGGCAGGTGGGGGACCCTAGGCTGCAACCATATCTAGCCTGTGCGTTAATCCAGCCCTGTCCATGTGCATGAAAAGACAACCACCACCACCCCTACACCATTCATTCCTCTTCCTCTGCAATAAGTTGTCAAAGGATTTGGTTCGTCTGAGTTTCTCTCTCGCGCTCTCTCACTCTCTCCATCTCTCTCTCCTCTCTCTCTCTCTCAAACTCTCTAGCTCCTCTTCCTCCTCTTTTCTCTCTCTCTCTCCATCTCTCTCTTCTCTCAAACTCTGTAGCTCCTCTTCTTCCTTTCACACTCCCCAGTAGACGAGAGATTAAGGAGAGCCACAGTACACGTAGATTCGACACATTTTGAAATGCTGACTTCAGAGTAGCTAGCTAGTAGAAGCTGATTAGGTGGCTACAAAACCGACTCGAATGCACTACAAACGCCAACTTGACCTGCATCAGTATGCCAACACCACCCTTTTTCTGTCACCTTAACTCTTCACACACAAACACAAAACACACACACAGACACACAGACAGACAAACACACACACACACACACACACACACGCACACAATCACTTAGTCGTTTGCACACACTCCCTCCTTCTCTCTCTCCATCAAACACGCACAAACACACACACACACACGCGCGCGCGCACGCACACACACGCACACACACGCACACACACGCACACACACACACACACACACACACACACATCATGCATAATGATACCAATACAAAACACACACAATGTGAGAACAGCAAGACCCTATAATTAATGCATTAGCCGTCGTCGCTATTTGTTGTTAGAGTTTCGTAGCGTGATTTGGCCCCATAGCCCTCTCCGTAATTGCACACTGAACTGAAGCAATGGCCCTGACATCAGCCTTTCTCTACAACACCCCCAAAAACGCTGAAACAGGGCTGGACTGGCCATCTGGCATACCGGGCATTTCCCCGAGGGCCCTGCACCCTCGTGGGCCCCTATTTTCAGAAATGTAAAAAAAAAAAGAAGGGGCCCACGACGGTGCGGCACCCACCAGTGAGTCAGTTCTGCACCGCTAATTATGGGGGGTAGGGCCTTTAAGCCAAAAACGCCCAGGCCCTATTTCTCCCCCAGACCAGCCCTACGCTGAAGCATTGACAGCCGTTAGCCCACTCCAATCAGAGGCACGTCAAGAAGCAGTGATGAGGTCGTTAATCAGAGTGGATTATAAAGCCAACAAGGGGCCTCGTGGCAGCCGGGGAAACTGACAGGGAAGGAGGGCAAAGGGATCAGTTGTCCCGGGCCCAGGGAGAGACGAGGCCCAGTTTTGGGTCCTCATTACATTACAGTATATGTGTTGTGGGGGGGCCTGGAGCGAAGGGGAGTATAGTTGCCAAGCCGGGACTTGAACCTGGACCTTCTGGGGTAGTAAACTGGGGCTCTGACCGCTACATCAAAGAGCCAGGCTCTTTGGCATGACAGTCAGAACACACCCGCCACCCAAGTGATAGACACTCCATCACTGGGCCCTGTCAGATGGCGTTGTCCTTGGCCCAGCCAAAGCTGTCAGCGCCACTGATCACAGCGCTGAGCAATGGCGTCATATTAATGGGGGCATTAACGACACCTACGCGTTATACAGATGACGATTAGCCCGCTACATCCATTAGCCTCCATGGCCAGTTTTAGTCACTAGGTCCACACCCTCACACCAGGGTCATTCATTTAACTCATGCATTCGCTCATAGTACATTGAAGTATAAACATATTAATTTCCTTAATTTCCTCCGGGATCAATAAAGTAATTCCGCCCTACTCTACTCCAAAACTAAATTCACTACCTCACATTCCATTTTATTTCTTCTTTTATTTCTTGGGAAATGTCCCCCCAAAGGGTTGTTGTGCCTTGGCTGTCAGCGGGGAAACTTTGTTGTTTTCTTCACGTAGGTGGGGCATCAGCGAAGCACAAGTTCACAAGTGTGACGGAGGTCATCTTGCACCTGTTCACCCCCCTCGGGGATCGAACGTGCGACCTCGTCAACTACAACGGTCCGGCAATGGGAGACACAGTACGATACTGCTGGACCAAGAGACTAGTCTCCCGGCCCAACGGCATCGACACTGTATGAGGCTCTGGGAGGGAGGTTTACCAACGTTCCACGCCAACTCTGCTAGTTAGCCTCCGTTGCAACACAAGCACAAGTCGAGAACGGGAGTTTGGATATTGGACTGTACCCATGCTGACTTGTCATATCCTAGACTGCTGACCGTCGCTGAGGAGAGGATACCTGGTCTGCTGCTCATTAAAAATGTTCATTATGCTGTGGACCCCCCCACCCCCACCCCCACCCCGGAAGGCAAATTTCGCCACAAAATTACCTAGTGTCCTAATTACGAGCTAGGAATTAAGGATAACATGTCTGTCAACAGCGAAGAGGATACCTGCTCTGCTGCTCATTAAAAATGTTCATTATCCTGCGATGTCCCCATTCAGCCAAAACACATTACAGTCCAGACTCTTAATATCACTTCCTCAATGTATCATTCCGGTCCAAAGTCTTAATATCACTTCCTCAATGTATCCTGTGGATAATGAGACTATGATGGCCCAAGGGCAGTGCTGACGTACAAGGCTTTGCTTTAGATAAATATTTCACAACGCTCATTACACTCATTACAATTCTGCGTGTTACTGTGTAATCATACGTCACACACGTTATCTATAATGGGTTTATTAGGAGCTAAGTATGTGTTTTATTAGTTTATTTAGTGAGCAGACTGACTAGCACAGTGGCACGGGGGCAAGTCTCACCTATGCCAGTAAATACATCATGAGCTTTGGGAATGCTTCAATCTGATCACTTCTCACGCACCAGCAAGAACACACACACACACACACACACACACACACACACACACACACACACACACACACACACACACACACACACACACACACACACACACACACACACACACACACACACACACACACACACACACACACACACACACACACACACACACACTATTTTTTCATAAACAACAAATAACAACAAACAACAACATATTCATAGCAGCTGGTCTTACCGATCCGGGCCTGGGCTCGGGCACCTTCCCACTGTACTGGCTCCACTTGAAGCTGGACTCCTGGCTCTCCATGTAGGGCCCTTCAAATGCCTGCCACACGTCCTGCATGGAGTACTCACACACCGCAGACGCCTTCACGTTTTTCCTAAACAGACGGACAGAGAAATAATAATGTAAGGTTTTGGTATTTATTACGCCAATACATTAAAAAACGGAATCAACCTTCAACTCTTCAAATGAACATGGGTGATTATTCAAATGAGTATAGTTGATCAGGTGACAGGTAAATAAAGAACATACGACAGGTCAAGAGGATGATAAATGGTGTAAATGGTAGGGGTGTAAATAATATCGAAATGTATTGATATATCGCAATATATTCTGATGATTGAATCGAATCGCATCGTATCGTGGGGCAGAAATAATCCAATCGCTGGCCCCTGCCCAATAACTTAATAGAAGTGGAAAGGTAATTGGGAAAGAAATCGAATCATATTGTATCGTATCGTGGGGCATTCTTAATCTTAAGTATCGAAAATAATCATATCGTATCGCATGGAATAATAAGATATCGATATTGAATCGTATCGTCATGGAGGCTGTGATTTACACCCCTAGTAATTGGTGAAGTTGGAGGGACACACAGCAAGGTCACATACAGGCAGAAAAATCAATACAATAAATGTTTGGTATTTATCACAGTAATAAAGTGATCCCATTATGAAATTAACAAGGAAACTTTGAACCCTCTTATTAATGAGTATAGTTGATTAGGTGACTCAGTGCAGTGCTTTACCCACTGAGTACCTTTTAATCAAGGTGGATGGGGAGTTACTTGGTATAAGACGTATGTGACTACATTCATGTATATCATGTTCGGAAAGGAGTATGTTAACACAATTAACACAATTAACACAATCAGAAACTAAATAGTCCAATGTTGTCAAGGTGGCCGCCTTCCCCCAAATGTATACATAGGTTTCCCGTTTACAAACATTGGCGCTGTGAGGAAGGGCAAGATGCTAAGCAGCCAACCACAGGACCGCATTTTTTTTGTTTGTTTTTTAAGTATTTTTTGGGGCTTTTTGACCTTTATTATTACAGGACAGTATGAGAGTAGACAGGAAACGATTGGGATAGAGAGATGGGGCAGGGTCGGGAAACGACCCCGGACGGACTCGAACCGGGGTCCCCTTGGGCATGCAAGCCCAAATGTGGGGGGCTTAGAGCACTGCGCCACAGCGCATTTTTTGAGTGACAGCCATTTCCAACAATCAGGGGTTGAAGAGTGTGCAGCCAGGGATTGTTTACAGACGGGAAACCCATGTATAAGGTACAGCTGGGGTTCATCTTAATTTATGCTTCCAACAGGAAATGTCCAACCTTGCTCTCTCTCTTTCTGTGTGTGTGTGTGTGTGTGTGTGTGTGTCCACTCCTCCCTGCTCTCAGATTGGCTCCCAACCTTAGGCTAGCACTTTGGGACGAGGATCCATGCTGTCTTTCAGACTGGAACGATTAACGATTGTGCAAAGCACCATGGGGTTTCCCTGGCAGGAATGATGGAGTGAGTGCATGTATTTGCTGGTCGATAGCAAGTGGCACGGCAAATCTCAATGCACCTCTTTCATGCAGTGATCATGAAGAATTCTGATTGTGATCCTGAGAGACTGTGACTGTGTGTGGGTGTGTGGGTGAATGCTGACATCTGTGTACTGGAGGAGGATTCAGATCAGAGAAATCACACCAAGCATTGTGCAACAGGAGAACCAAATAATCGAGAAAAACCTGCAGATATGTAAAATTGTCAAAAGCTTATATGCATATGGGTATGAAAGGCACAAGTGATAGTGCCTTTGGAAGCCAAAAGGAAGACAATGACGGAGGTAGAATCAGATGCGTGAGAGAGAGAGAGAGAGAGAGAGAGAAAGAGAGAGAGAGAGAGATAGAGAAAGAGAGAATCGCATGCCCACGTGTGTGTCCAAACGCACACACACACACGCATACGCACACGCAAGCAAACACACGCACACAGACGCACCTTTTGTAAATGTAACACTATTCACCCTTTTGTCCTGTTATTTGTGTGCTTTGGCAACACTGTATCGTAACAGTCATGCTAATAAAGCACAATTTGAATTTGAATCAGAGAATCAGAGAAAGTGTGCAAGTGAGAAAGTGTGCAAGTGTTGTGCTGGGACTATTGGCAAGCCAGGGGCACAGCGCGTACGGCGAGCAACTTCTCATCGCCATGGCAACACCAGAACAGATAGGTGAGGAGTTGGACGGGGAGCAATGAGGGCGAAACACAAAGGCGATCAAGACATCTAGTACATCTAGCATGACAGGCATGAGTTGAGGACGGGGACAGGGAGATTGAAGTCGACAAACAGACAAAGAAAAAAGAAAGGCAAGAACAAAGGAAGAGAAAAGAAGACAGACTGAAAAAGGGAAATAACTGGAAAATCAAAACTGATTCATTTAAAAATGAATACAAAAGCACACCTGTGCTATTCAGCAATGACAGTACTGTACGTATAAAATGAAAACACAATTTAACAAGGCGGTTAAAAATGTGTGGGAGGCAATTCCTCATCTTGAACTGAACACAATGCCAGTGTGCCTGATATTTACATCGAAACCAAAATCATGTACTATGTGCAAAAGCACTAACATTGAAAATACACAATAATATCCTTACTGCTGTCTACTTAGATTATGTTACTGACGAGAGAGAGAGAGAGAGAGAGAGAAGGGAAGAGAGAGAGAAGGGAAGAGAGAGAGAGAGAGAGAGAGAGAGAGAGAGAGAGAGAGAGAGAGAGAGAGAGAGAGAGAGAGAGAGAGAGAGAGAGAGAGAGAGAGAGAGAGAGAAGGGAAGAGAGAGAGAGAGAGAGAGAAGTAGTGGAGTGGTAGGGAAGGATGGGCTGACCATATAAAGACCCAGTAGAGAGCACAGCTACCCAGAGGCCCCTTCTCTAGCCCTTTACCTGATTTACCCTGATATCCAGACACAACTATTATAAACAGAGACAGAGAGGGGGGAGGTACAGACACAGGAAGAAAGATAATGAGTGAGAAAGAGAGAGAAAGAAAGAGGGGGAGTAGAAGGCATACGGATGGACAGATAAGTAAAAAATAGAGCACGAACAAGAGCATGAACAAGTACAGGAGCGAGGGGGGGGGGGGTGGAGCACAC
>NC_085880.1:38545729-38568229 GCF_034702125.1 Engraulis encrasicolus | reverse complement strand
AATGAGAAAGAAAGAGAGGGAGAGAGGTGGAGAAATGTTGAAAAGGGGGAAGAGAAGAGGAGCACCAAACTATCTGGTGAAGGAGGTGGAGAGGAGGAGAAACAGATATGGGGGGGGGGGGATGCACGCTGACAGACAGAAGAAAGGAGGAGAATGATGGAGGAAACACAGAGAAGGCATCATGAACTTTCTGCAAGCGAGCAAGAGAGAGAGAGAGACAGAGAGAAAGAAAGAGGGAGAGAGAGAGAGAGGAAAAGGGAGAGAGGGCAAATTAATGAGATATGGAGAAGGGAGAGAGATTGTATCTGTGGGAAAAAAAATAGAGAGAGAGAGAGAGGGGTAGAGAAAGAGAGCGAACGAGAGAGAGAATGAGAGAGAGAGAGAGAGACAGGAAGAGAGCAAATAAGTGAAGGAGAAGCAAATGTGTTGTGACAGTGAGAGAAAGAGAGAGACAATTGTGAACAACAACAACAAATGGAAATCAGAAAGCGCCAGAAATAGAGAAAGTGGAAAGAATTAGCAAGAAAATGAGAGGAAGAGAGAGGGGAAAAGACTGAAATCGTGTGAGAGACAGACCGAGTATGAGAGAGAAAGAAAGGGAAAGAGATAGCACTGGAGACTTACGAGAAATAGGGAGAGAGAGCCCCAAGGTAAAATGCCCCACACTAGGGAGGCATACAATCAGATGATGATCAGCACAGACCAGGGTGGAGCTGGGGGAGAAATAGGGCCCGGGCACTTTTATCTTAAAGGGGCTCCTCATAATTAGGCCTGCAGAACTGTCTCACCTGTGATTTTTTTTACATTTCTGAAAATAGGGGCCCACGAGGGTGCGGGGTCCCCCGGGGAAATGTCCGCTATGCCAGATGCCCAGTCCAGCCCTGGTATAGACTGCTGTGTCTCGCAGGCTAGGTGTCTACTGATGGCCAATGATCACTCTAGCTACAGCACTGATGGCCAAAGAGCACACCTGCATCCACTACATCCACTAATGGAAACATTACAGGCTTTTATAAATAGAAACTATGATCATGTATACATAGAATAGGTTGCAAAGGGCTAATAATAAAGTTTCAAAATTTTAATCTTGGAAGCACTATCGCATCATATCATGTGATCACAATACTGCACCCTTGCATCGCGATACAGTATAGTGACTGCATATCACAATGAATCACGATTCGACTCGATATCGTCACAACCCTACTGCATAGGGATGGGTACATAGATGTTCCCAGAGCAAGAGAACACTGTGTGCACATCAACAGACAAGACGTAGACAGGTTGCCACTGACTGACTGATTGACAGAGTGCTGTTAGGCAGCCCTCCTCAATAAAGTTCTCTCACAGCTCTCTCCTCCTTAGTAACTCTCCTCAATAAAGAAGGGTGGCCACCAGACATATAAAGTGTATGCAAACAGAGGAGAGGCTAAGACTTTGTTTTAATGGTCCAGTTTACAGCGCAGCTACATGTGGAATTGTTGCCGTACCTAACACTAGGTATGTTGTAACTACTAGTTTCTTTCACAGATTTGTAAATGTAATAATGTAACAATAATGTAAATGGTAATAATATGCACACACTCTACATGTGTAACACTATCCCAAATCCCTAATTCTTTGGTACAGTTAATGTACGTACACTACACCATTTTGTTGTACTCTTTGTTGCACTGTATTCAAGATGCTGATACACTTTATCCAAGATGGGACCAAGTCACTAATTTGCAAGTCATAAGCCCGATTCGGACGGGACTTTTATTACCTATGGACCCCCGGTAATTCGGAATAACTACGGAGAATGTCTGAGTTTTTAGTCCTGTGCGAATGTGCCATGTCCGCGATTTGAGAGCTAATAATTCCGCCGCGAATTACCTACTGTATTTCGGCGAAACACAGACATCCTGGGGTAATTTCACATAGGCGCGCCGTCTGCACCCCCTTGTAATGTCTGTGAATTGAGCAAATAACTGACATTTATTTATCCCGTCCGAATGCATATCACAGGGGTCCGGGGGTAATTGCAAATTACCAGGGGTCCATAGGTAATATTTATCCCGTCCGAATCGGGCCATAGACAGACAGCTCTACCAAGGCCCCATGCTAGCATGACTGCCATTACTATGCCACAGATGCCAGCTTAGCTTGCAGAGTTCTTCATGGAACATGAGTAAACTTCCCTCCTGAAGCCTCATACACATACTGTACACTGTAACACATCACAAGCCAGTTAAACTTAAACATAAAGAACAAAGTTGCCCTGCTACCTTAAGTTTGTAAGTTAACTCAACTTGAGGCTTATATTTGCATCAACTCAGGATCCAAAGTTTCAAGTTGAGTAAACTTAAAATCTTAAGGCAGCAAGGCAACTTACTTTTTTAAAAGTTTAATGGCTTGTAATATTTCACAGTGTATATGCTATTAACTTTGGTTGTGGCTCTGGAGGACTGTGCAAATTGGCCTCGGTTCCACTTCCCCCAACCCCCTTCCTTCTTCGTTTCTGTGACTGCATATCATATATTCTATTTCTTCTTCTCTGCATGAGAACTCTGCAGGGGTGAATTTCTCGAAACTGAAGTTGCTTACTACATTAGCTACTTTGTTGCTTTCAATGCATTTTCCCATTGGCAACTACCGAAGTTGCTAACAGGCTAACAACTTCCCTTTTGAGAAACTCACCCCAGATTAGCAGAGCTCGCTCTGGATATTAAGACTTTGGATTAAGAGGCGTGACAGTTCATTACTGGAAATTATTGTGGCTATACATTTCCATCAGTGAGGGGGAGCGAAGAAATGAAGAAGACGCGTTGTGTGGTCCAAGCTTCTCTTGGGTAGAAACTGAAAAGTTTACTTTTTCAGCTAGATGAGTGTGAAAAAAATTCAGGCAAAGCCGAAGACGTTAAATCAACTCTAAGTGTTGAATTAACACAGCATTTTTGCTTTATTGTACAACAGCTCCATGTGCTTCTACATCCCCCTTGGTTCAAAGGAGTAGATGTGTGCACATCCCACCTGATGGGTCAGGTGCAGGACAATCAAAGCATAAATCCAAGTAGAGTAAATAAAATCCGCAACACTGCTTGTCTTCTGTGGGGAATTTAATAACAAGAGTGCAACATTTCAACCACCAGCTCTTTACATTGCGCTCTTGTTATTAAATTCACCACAGAAGACAGTGTTGCGGACTTCATTTCCTCTACTTCTCCATCCCCCTCCCATATGCCCTTACCACTCCAGGCCAAAGATCCCGTAGAATCGGGTGTCATGTGCAGTGGCTCCGCTGAGGGTGAAGACGCTTCGCAGGACGTTGAAGTGGAGCTGGTAGTCGGGCAGCGAGCAGACCAGCCGCGCCTTCAGGAAGGACGTCCACTTCCTCTGGAGCGTCAGGTGGCCCCCGCGATCCCCCTGCAACAGACACACACACACATACAGGCGCACACACAGACACACAGACACACACACACACACACACACAGACAATTGCACACACACGCACGCACGCACACACAGACACACACATACGCACACACGCGCGCCCACACACAAACACACACACACACACACACACACACACACACACACACACACACACACACACACACACACACACACACACACACACACACAGACACACAGACACACACACACACACACACACACGATTAGGAATTGTATATCTGTAACCCGCTGTGTATGGCCTAAACTTCCAAATATGGTTCTATTATTCTCACACCTGTATTTGAGCTATGGGAGCCTGCAGGATAGACACGTGTACAGATGACCAACAACACATATTTTATGCACTTTGCATAAACTTGCAAAAATACCGGCGTACACTATTGGCCTACACCTGTACTGTATGAGCTATAGGACTTTGCATAACACAGAAACAAACACAGGTGGTCAGGCATACCATACATTTTTCAAGTTCATAATGTTAACTTCAACATCAACATCAACCAGCTCCGTTGGTCATGGACACACATCAATAGATTTGGACCGAGGTAACACGTAAGGTACACATGATCAAAATCATTATGGATATCTTTTGGAGATACTGTATATGATGGAGTATTTGTTTTTATTGCATTTTTGGAAATATATGATGAAGTTGCATTTTTTTCTAATATTGCAGTCGTGGATAAAGACTTTTTCCATACTAGCAAATTGAACAGAATCACTTAATAAGCAGCTGCAACTCTGTTGTTAAAATCACCTTTGAATTTGTTTTCAAGAATGTGCAACTCACCAAGTGTTCAGCAGTATTCACTGGTGTTCCCTAACATTTTTTGTATCGAAATATGTCTTCTCTCGTGTTTATGTAGCATTTTGTAAATAAGTTTCACTTTCACTTTCTTTCAAAGAATGGCAAATAAAAAATGACAGAAGCCATATTTCGCCTTCAAACGTGTTAGGGACTGCTAGTGAGGACCCCTAAACATTTTGTGAGCTGTAGACTTTCGAAAACAAATATTTAAGGTGATTTTAAGAACTGAGTTGCAGGTGCCCATAGACGGCCATTCTAAAGCTGGTTGAGATAAAATCCAAATCAGCCAAATAACAGAGACTGCAGCAAACATGAAATAAACGGTGAGGGGGACTCTAAAACATTGCAGACCACTCAGAAAATCGCCTTAATGTTAAAAAAGTGGACTTCTCCTGTGAGTATTTGGGAAACACGGCCCTTGACTGACCTCAAAGTAATGTCGATAGAGTGATGATAGTGTGCTGAAACTTTCACCAACCATTAGTCCTCATTCTAAAAAGTTTGATAGCATATAGTACCGCTGCTCCCATCTGATAATTACTTGTTTAGATCCCAAAGTGGCCATTAAAAAGTTGGGTGAGAAGGTGGGCCAGAGAGACAAAACCTCCCGGTAATTAAAAAGCTAATACAGGAGGAGTGCATTGTGCATTGGCCCCAGCCAAGCCTTAATGAAAGACTCCCTTAATGCATTCTAATGGAACTGCGATGGAACAGACTCTCTCAACCAGGTCAAACAAGGGGAGTGTTTGTGTAGGAGAGAGAGGCAGGGAGGGAGGGAGAGAGAGAGAGAGAGAGAGAGAGAGAGAGAGAGAGAGAGAGAGAGAGAGAGAGAGAGAGAGAGAGAGAGAGAGAGAGAGAGAGAGAGAGAGAGCAAGAGGGAGAGAGCAAGAGGGAGAGAGAGACACAAAGAGCGCGAGAGAGCGAGAGTGAGTGAGTGAGTGAGTGAGAGCGAGAGTGAGAGAGAGAGAGAGAGAGAGAGAGAGAGAGAGAGAGGGGCTGATAGACAGAGGGAGAGGAAAGCGGAGAAGGGAGAGAGAATAAGACCAGAGACAGAATGTAAAATGAGAGAAAGAGAGAGAGAGAAAGAGAGAGAGAGAGAGGAAGATTGCACGAGAGGGCCAGAGAAGCAAACAGAGCAGTGAATCACTCACACAAGAAAGCAAGTCTCCAATCTGTCAGACAAATAAGCCAGACCAGACCACATTGCAATTCGGTGTGTAAATGACTTCTCTTCAGCGTAACACAGCAGGCTACAGGGCCAATGACATATGCCATGCAACTCCCTACTAGCTTTAATGACTAAGATGAAACAGTGTGGGGCCCAAGAAACATAGTGCACTGTGCTATGCTGTTCTGTGCTGTGCTACACAACCTCCAGTTCACACACAAACACACACACACACACACACACACACACACACACACACACACACACACACGAATGCACAACACAGTCACATACAGTCACACGCTACACCCACACAGTACACCCTTGGGTATCATGAGGGGCTGGTCTCATTTGAACACTAATGGAATCAGACGTGCTCTCCAAGGAGCTCTCTGGGGATAGATAGAGTAGCACAGCGGGAATTCAGGAGAGCGGCCAGGTTTTAGTAAGTAGCGTCCGGCCGGCCGCAGAGCACATATCGAAGTGTTAACTCAACACTTCGAGAGTCAGATTAAACACTACCAAGTGTGAAATTATACTCTCTAAGTGTTAAATTAACTCTGCAGGGCAGTTCAGTCCAATGCAGCAGGAAAACCAGTGCGTGGGTGAGTGCAGGTGTGTGTTGCGTGCTACAGCTACGCTAGATGAAACTTAAATGCTCTGCTAACGCCTGCTGTGTGGGGCGGCTAACTCCTGCCATATGGGAGAAGGCCATGCCAGCTCCCAAGTTTCCCAGTCCCCGTGGTCGGGCAGAGGGGGCTCGTGGAAAATGACTATAGAGTTTTAAAAAGTGCAGTGCTAATTCAACACCTATTGCGCATTCCGGCCACCTGAGAACCGTGCCGGTGCCCATTTCCGCACCTAATCGCGAACCGGCCGTCGTATTCACGCTACAGATTTTAGCGTTCGCGAACCGGAAAGTTGGTTCGCAATGCGACCCGCAAAATACTAGGTTTTTCTCTGCGAACCGTGACGACAGCGTGGCCGTCAGCAGGTTCATCCGGGTATTGTATCACAGCCACGTGTGGAAAAAGTTCAGAGCCCCGTATGGACACGAGCGGTTCGCAGATAAGCACTTTAGTGCCGAACGTAACTGGTGCAGACACCGGCTCCAGCTCCGTTCTGGTCGGCCTGAAAGCCTAGAGAATTGATTTAACATGTTTTAGTCCCAGAGTACTGTATCCTCAGAGTACTCTCTAAGGAGTGTTGCTAGATGTATGATAATTATTATATTTGTACCATAATTTTGTCCTCTGTACATTCAAAAAAACATGATGAAAATACACTATTTAGTTCGTGTATCATAATTTTTCCCCTAAAAAAAACTACAATTTTGAGGTTTTGGTATATGATAGTTTAACATTTTCCATCTGGCAACACTGTCTCCAAGCATTGAATTAACACTGATGCCTTTTTACTGAGCAGCAGCTCGTGAGATGGAAACACTCCAACTACTGCACAGAGACCACAGCAGCACCGCTCCAGAGGACTTGGTGATATGGTCCAGTGAGTTAAGAGGATGAGATGTGTTTTTGTCTCATTTTATAACCATATTTATGGTCATTTTAACCTTTAAGACCGTTGCACTGTGCTGTAGTATATGTTGTTGTTGTTGCTGTGCTTTGCTGCACACTAAATCGCCTCTTTTGGGTACAATTAAGTTGAAAGTTGAGTTGAAGTTGAGAGGAGCAGGCACGGAAGAAGGGAGGAGGAGGAGGAGGAGGAAGGAGGAAGGTGAGGAGGTGAAGAGGAGGAGTAGGAAGGCAATAAGTCACAGATCACTGCTCTGCGCTTGCTAATGTTTCTATTAACATTTCCCAGATGTACTGTACATGTACGTGTATGTAACTGAGTGTTGCATGCAGGACTCGAACATGGGCCTCGTGCCATAAGAACTAAAATAAGGCACAAAAAAAACTTGCAGCTGGTATGATTTCATACTTTAAAAAACATGGATGAAATCATGCACTAATGCTGTATGTTGTATAACAGAAAGCTGTAAGGAAAATAACAAGGCCCCTTTTGGAGAGGTTCCACACTTAAAGACAGGGATGGACTGGCCATCTGGCATAGCGGGTATTTCCCGGTGGGCCCTGCACCCTCGAGGGTCCCTATTTTTTAAATATATGCTACATGCTGTATATTTTTTACATTTCTGAAAATAGGGGCCCCACTGGTGACTCAGTTCTATGCCGCTAATTATGAGGGGTCCCTTTAAGCCAAGTGCCCGGGTCCTAATTCTCCCCCTGGCCAGGTCTGCTTAAAAAGCGTACATGAACTCAATGCTGCACATTCAGTTGTATAACTGACTGACCTCCTCCTTTGCTCCACGTAATAAATCGCTTCTTTAGGATTATCTGAGAGGACACTTTGTTGGCATTGCTCAACTGTTTTTCCTTGTTTTTTTTGTTTTTTAGTTTTTCAGGTCAGTAAGTTGAGTGGAGCGACTCCATCTCAGAGATAATCCCCTCATTAAAACTACTGAGCCTGCAAAGGAATTAGAAATAAAGGGAATGAAGTGCAGAAGAAAAGTGATTTAACAGTTAAGTCGTGAATCCAGCAGCAACAGCTCCAACATCAACACTGATGCAAGAGCCGACCAACCAACCCCACCCTTAGCTGGCCCGGCCCGCGGCCCGAGCACCATCCAAACTAATCCCTGAGTCAAAGTGGCAAACCTCCCCCAAAAATGTGTGTGTGTGTGTGTGTGTGTGTGTGTGTGTGTGTGCGTGCGTGCGTCCTCCGAGAATACGGCAAGCCTCCCCTGAAAGTGTGCGTGCGTGCGTGCGTGCGTGTGTGTGTGCGTGCGTGCGTGCGTGCGTGCGTGCGTGCGTGCGTGCGTGCGTGCATGCGTGCGTGTGGCAAGCCTCCCCCGAGAATACAGCCCAGAACTTTGTCCAGCACCACAGATGTGGATGATGCAGCCAGGGGTGCTGAGTACAGCGAGCAGCACACTTGTTATTTTTACCAGTGAAGTGGTGACACATAGTAAAATAAATGCTGTGTTAATTTAGTTGTAGTAGAGTAGAGTAGAGTAGAGTAGAGTGTACTACTTTATTGTCCAAGGGGGAAGCTTGTCTTGGGCTTCGAACAATCACTGCACTACATACAGCAAGCACCACACTTGTTATTTTTACCAGTGAAGTGGTGACACATAGTAAAATAAATGGAGTGTTAATTTAGTAGTAGTAGTAGAGTAGAGTAGAGTAGAGTAGGGCTGTAACGATATTGGATTGAAAAGAGAAATCGCGATACTCAGGAGTCACGATGCTGTATTGCGATGTATGGAGGCAGTATTGTGATATGCCCTTTCAAAGTTTTGTTATCCTTCAGTCCAGAAAGCAACCATATGATTCAATGTGATAATGCTTCCAAGCTTCAAATGAGATACATTTCAGAAATCGTGAGGGGTATCGAACTGTAGGTCAAAAATTGTGATACGAACCGAATCGTGAGTTGAGTGTATCGTTATGGCCCTATGAGAGAGTGTACTTTATTGTCCCCAGGGGGGAAGTTTGTCTTGGGCTTCAAACAATCATGCACTACATACAGCACTCATACAGTATACAACATCACATAAAACATTATGCAGTATTAATTTAACACGTATGTGGTCCCAGTGAACTCTGCAAGTGTTAAATTAGCAGCGCATGGTTTTTTTTTACTGTGCATGCGAACAGTACATGAGCCAGTGAATGTGGCTTGAATTGTAAATAGGAGATGCACAGTGTAGAGAGCATACACGCACGCACGCACACACACGCAGGCAGGCAGGCAGGCACACGCACGCACGCACGCACACACACACACACACACACACACACAGGCAGGCACGCACGCGCACGCGCACACACACACACACACACACACACACACACACACACACACACACACACACACACACACACAAATACACGCATGCATTCATGCAACACAAAACACACAACACAACAAAACACAATACACAGCACACACACACACACACAACCCACCACAACACAACACACAAAGCACTGTGATTACAAATGCCAAGTGACAGCCAAAGTGACCAAAAGGACCTAAATAGGAGATGCACAGCTTAGAGTGCACATTAACACGCACATTAGCGCACACACACGCACACAACACAACACAACACAACACAACACAACACAACACAACACAACACACACACACAGCACTGCAGTGTGATTACAAATGCCAAGTGACAGCTAAAACGACCAAAAGGACCTATTATTACACCCGCTACAATAGCCAAAAGACACATTATTAACATGACTTGGAGCCCTTGTAGGAGACACACAAAGAAAGCACTCACTCACTCACAAAGCACACAGCCCACTCTGTCAATACACCAATAGTATAAGCCTACACTGTGCAACTTAAAATACAGCGAGGCTGAAAAAGAAAACACAAAACACAGTGCCACCCACACAATCCTAAAATTAACAAACTGCACAGCACCCTCAATGATAACCCTGTGGCTTTTAGCCATCTGGATGGAGCTGCCATTAGAAACACCACAGCAGCACAGCAGTGCAGGGCTGCACTGGTTATCTGGCAAACAGTACAGTACAGAGCATTTTCCCGGTGGGCCGATACTTTTTTGTGATTGGGTTCCAGGGAAAAGGCTGACAATTTAGAACGGGAGGCCCATTGGTCCACCGTCAATATGGTATAGGGTTTCCACACCTGGTCCTTTTCAACTCAGACCTGTCACTCAACGTTTTCTGCGCATATGTGAATGCTCCAAAGTGTACCCAGACCCCTTGGAAGTGAAGCGTACTGAGACCCTCACTGACACACCATAAATGTCTAACAGGACCAAAAAGAGCAGCCAGTTCTTTTTGTAATACACTTACAATAGGAACAAAAACAGAAGTGGCCTGTGAGTGTTCGGGGCCGGTCTATGCCAAAAATGCCCGGACCATTTTTCAGTCCCAGTCCTGGGCAGCACAGCAGTGCTTCAACACGGGCATGAGGCATTTGTAGTGCACGCCTGCATGCCAAGTACAGTGCAGTATGCCCACTGATAGAGGCAGATAGAGATTGCCCCCAAGCTGAGCTTTCCAGAAATCTGATAGAGGCAAGGCAAGGCAAGGGCAATTTTATGTGTACAGCGCATTTCATACACAGATGCATTTTAATGTGCTTCATAAAAAGTAAAAAGTAAAGGAAAAAAATCAAGAAATAGAGAGAGAAACATTAAATATAAGAATAAAGGAAACTTTTAATATCAAACTAAAACATTAAATAATTTGACGACTAAAAACATTAAAATTATACTGAACATTAAAAAAGGTTAATCATAGATCTAGATATATCATAGAGACCTTGAAGCTCTCCAAGCAGCAAACCCCAAGCTCTGTGGATTTACTGAGAAACACACTAGCTATGACAGACTTACAGTATGGTCATGGCTGGATTAAGATGGCCTGGGCTGCAAGTTACATCTTTTCACTTTTGGCCCATCAGGCCCCTCGCCCTGAGAGGTGGGCCATCTAGCCTGTGGGGGCCCGCTGGCAGGTGGGGGGCCCTAGGCTGCAGCCATATCTAGCCTGTGGGGGCCCCCTGGCAGGTGGGGGCCCCTAGGCTGCAGCCATATCTAGCCTGTGGGGGCCCCCTGGCAGGTGGGGGCCCCTAGGCTGCAGCCATATCTAGCCTGTGGGGGCCCCCTGGCAGGTGGAGGGCCCTAGGCTGCAGCCATATCTAGCCTGTGGGGTCCCCTGGCAGGTGGAGGGCCCTAGGCTGCAGCCATATCTAGCCTGTGCGTTAAAGGGGTATGCCACTATTTTGGGGCTTAATGCAGTTAAAATCGTTGGCTGGGGTTTATAAAGGTGGTAAAGTGTCTTATTTTTCATGTTAAGCGTTGTCTTGCTTTAAGAGAAGTTAAAAAAGGCAATATGTCGCTAAGCTAGTGAAAGTCAATGTATCCATGTAGCATTGCATGCTACACGGATGCATTGACTTCCACTAGCTTAGCGACATATTCCCTTTTTTAACTTCTCTTAAAGCAAGACAACGCTTAACATGAAAAATAAAACACTTTACCACCTTTATAAACCCCAGCCAACGATTTGAACCGTATTAAGCCCCAAAATAGTGGCATACCCCTTTAATCCGGCCCTGTTTATGGTCACGAAAGGGACAGATTTTGCTAGAGTAACAGAAACCAACACCAAATGAGAGAAATGTCCCCTCTAAACATGTCTGAACATGAGTTGTTCCTCTGCAGGAACTTTGAAATGTGATTTGTGATGAAGATAGGAACTACTGTGTGGAACTGTTTGAGGAAAATAAAACATCAAGATTTGTGAGTTTAGGAATTCCAGGATAGTGTGTAACAGTTACTGGAGGTGGATGTCTACAATAGATTTGGCTATTCTACCATGAAAAGCAATAACATAGAAACTGTGATGAGCTCAATGCGAGCAGTTGTGATTGGTTGGGAATACGAACCAGGGGTGTAATTCTCGAAAGCATAGTTGTTGGCCAGTTAGCAACTTGGGTAGTTGCCAATGGGAAATTGCATTGAAAACAACAAAGTAGCTAATGAAGTTAGCAACTATGGTTTCCAGAAATGCACCCCAGACCCCAAGGGAATGAATGGGAGGAAGACTAAACAAGCTCACATTGACATGCACACCACACATATACAAACAAAAACAGGTGCACACACATATGCACACAGTCCCACTCCAGAGCAGCTCTGGGGAATCCTGAGTTCAAAGTCCTTTGGCCTGGAGAGAAATAAAACACTCGCTTGTTTGTCACTCAAGAGAACAACAAGGTCAAGGCACAGGTTCATAAACACACACACACGTACGCGTGCACATACACACACAAGTACACACACACACACACACACACACGTGCGCGTGCGCACACGCACACGCACACGCACACGCACACGCACACGCACACACACACACACACACACACACACACTCTACACACATGCACATACACACACACACACACACACACACACACACACACACACACACACACACACACACACACACACACAACAACTCAAGCACACACACACACACACACACACACACACACACACACACACACACACACACACACACACACACACACACACACACACACACACACACACACACACACACACACACACACACACACACACACACACACACACACACACACTTCAGATGCTCTAACCACAAGATAAACAGGCACACATACACTAGCCATACTAACCAAAGACATTTTAACCACAAAATACACATAATCTCTTAGGCAAACAAACACATAAGCCCTAACACACGCACACGCACACGCACACGCACACGCACACGCACACGCACACGCACACGCACACGCACACGCACACACACAAAACACAAAAACACAGGCACTATTGCCCTTTGCAGCCTCTCGAAAATATTGTTCTGCAAGAGAGAAGGGAGTAGATGTTTGTCCACAAAGAATTCCATGTGGTAAGTGAGCGTGATGTCTACTGGGACTTTGAGTATGTGATGTCATCATTCAGGGGCGCTTTTCTGGAAGGGCAACTAGACTCCAGTACAGCCTGTGGCATTCACAGGGTGGGTTCCAATATGCAGACTCCCGTCCTCCCTTGCTCACTTGCCTCCTCGTGGCCTCGTGATGACGTCACCGACAACAGAATTGTATTTCAATATCTCGCAAAAGCTCAATTCTAATGTCATTTTCTCATTTGCAAACGGGATGGTGAATGAAGAATAGTCCCCCAAAGGTTGTTGTGGCTGAGCTAACAGCGGGGAAACTTAATTGTTTTCTCCACGGAGGCGGGGCCTCAGTGAAATGCGAGGCCACAAGCACAGACAGAGGACGGTAGTCCGCATATTGGAATCTGCCCACAGTGTTATTGTGTCCTGTGCTGTTTGCAACGGCGGTTAAAAACCTTTTGGAATTCCTTGCCAACTTCCACTCAACTCAGACACAGTAAGAGCCCCCCCTCACCCCCCTTCTGTCCCTTGTGCAAGTAAACAAAATATAACCGGCAGGCAGCACAGGTGCATGATCGAAGTTCTACAGATGATTTAATTAAGACCTTATTTACATCTTTTTTTATACTGCAAGTGTGTGTACACCATAACAAATAGTTTGACATATTTTGTAACAAGTAGGCCTACCATTACCTAAGCTAAGTCAAGCCCAGGTTACAGTGGAAAAGCCTAAAAATGAAGCGCTACTGATTTGCCAAACATGTACCGGTAAATGTTAATTGGAAAACTATAGAATACTACAGACATATTTAGTTTCTACTTTAGAAATGTTTCATTTTCAGACCATGTGAATTAAGCATAAATGCATGAACATCTGGACCTTGTGCAGTAATTACATTACACTTCATCCAAAGCGACTTACAGTTATTTAGATACAGGGTATTGGTTACAGTCCCTGGAGAAATATGGGGTTAGGTGCCTTGCTCAAGGGCACTTCAGCAATGGAGGAAGGAAGGGATCAGTGAGGGTGGGGATTGAACCTGCAACCCTGTGATCTACAGTCCAACTGCCTAACCATTACACCACAGCTGTCATGCAGGCGTTAACCCTTTGAGGAATACCATCACAAACTTTTGAGTTCGCATTATGATGTCACAAGGACTTTGCAGGATTTTAACAAGAGTTTTATCAGAGAGAGTAGATACGATATACTTAAAGAATTTCTGGTTTTATGGGAGCTGTAGAGTTTTCAGGTGAAACTCTACTGTAGAAGAACTTGGAAAAAATCCTTAATCCTCAAAGGGTTTTTAAAAAAAATGTTTTTTAGGGGCTTTTATGCATTTATTTGACAGAACAGTGTGAGATGGAGACAGCAAGCGAGTGGGACAGAGAGACGGGGTGGGATCGGGAAATGACCCAGGCCGGACTCAAACCGGGGTCCCCGTGGGCATGCAAGCCCAAATGTGAAGGGGCTTAGCGCACTGCGCCACAGCGCCCCCACTCCTCAAAGGGTTTTAATGTAGAAAATCTACGACTGAAGGGATTAGGCGTGTTCGCTGTTCCTCTTTGTATATTCTGTTTGCCTCAGAGTTAAGGTGTGTAAGATGAAAAGACGGCGTCTCATTAGTATCCACCTGAAAGCCCAGACTCAAGTCTAGACAATGTCTTCAATTTCAGGGTAATCCTTCAGCCACGGCAGTGAACGCAAACGTTGTGCAAATGTGTTGCAAGTACACGTCTTGTCTTTGGGTTTATGCATAACGGAGCTTTTTTTTTTTTTTAAATGAATATCACACCCAGCATTTTTCCCTCACAAAACCGTAGCCCGGTGAAGGTTAAAACAAGGAAGTAGTTGCTTGTTGTTGAATGCAGAGTGGTTCTGGTTGGAGGACTGCTACCGCGGTTGTCTGTGAAGCTCCTCTGAGAGCAATCACATTCTTGGGTGACACTTTACTTGACGCCGGTGTCATAAGCATGTCATTACAGTGTCATAGTAATGTCATGACACAGTCATAGATAAGTCATAAACATTATGTCCATGTCATAAACTTTGCCATAACCGAATGTCACTTAAGGCCAACAGTCATAAAATGTTTATGACATGGACATAATGTTTATGACACATGCATAGCACCATTATGACACTATTATGACACTGTAATGACATGCTTATGACACCGGCGTCAAGTAAAGTGTTACCCATTCTTGGAGGTGCACACCAAGTGTCTGCGAAGGGGGGGCAAAATATCTATGAGGCTATCAGCGACACTGCACAGACAATTTGGTTTCTGAGCATTAACTGGGCTTTGGTCTTGTCTGTATATCTGACTGAATCCTGGGTGAGTGAGTCTTGTCTGTATATCTGACTGTAGCTGAGTGAGTTCATCTTTCTGTGTATCTGATTGAAGCCTGAGTGAGTTCATCTTCCTGTATATCTGACTGAAGGCTGAGTGAGTGAGTCTTGTCTGTGTAACTGACTATAGCTGAGTGAGTGAGTCTTGTCTGTGTAACTGACTATAGCTGAGTGAGTAGTGAGTGAGTCTTGTCTGTGTAACTGACTATAGCTGAGTGAGTAAGTCTTGTGTGTGTAACTGACTGAAGGCTGAGTGAGTGAGTCTTGTCTGTGTAACTGACTGTAGTTGAGTGAGTTCACCTTTCTGTATAACAGACTGAATCCTGAGTGAGTGAGTCCTGTCTG
Organism: Engraulis encrasicolus; assembly: GCF_034702125.1. NCBI lineage: Eukaryota > Metazoa > Chordata > Actinopteri > Clupeiformes > Engraulidae > Engraulis > Engraulis encrasicolus. The sequence goes on along the minus strand of NC_085880.1, from coordinate 38,552,633 downwards.
TGTAACTGACTGAATCCTGTGTGAGTTCATCTTTCTGTATACTGACTGTGGCTGAGTGAGTTCATCTTTCTGTAGAACTGAAGGCTGAGTGAGTTAATCTTTCTGTATAACAGACTGAAGGCTGAGTGAGTTCATCTTTCTGTAGAACTGACTGTAGTTGAGTGAGTTCATCTTTCTGTAGAACTGACTGTAGCTGAGTGAGTTCATCTTACTGAGTGAGTGAGTCTTGTCTGTGTACTGTAACTGACTGACCTTGCAGATGCGTGCTATGCGGGCCACGCGCCCCTGAGCGCTGAAGGCGGTCGGCTCCTGGCTCTTCTCCGTGAAGAAGAAGTAGATCTTGTCGTCGTCGCCCAGCGAGCTGTTCACACTCTCCCGCACCAGCGCAGAGCCCACAAAGTCGGCCTCTATAGGGGGAGGAGGAGAAAAGGGCAAACACTATCAGGCTCCAGCAACACGTAAACATACAAGCTCTTACCTGTACACACAACAAAGCCATATTCTTTCTCTCTCTTTCTTTCTCTCTCTCTCTCTCACACACACACACACACACACACACACACACACACACACACACACACACACACACACACACACACACACACACACACACACACACACACACACACACACACACACACACACACACACACACACACACACACACACACACAGTGTAAGTTTGGGATGCACACTTGTGGGATAAAAGCGTAGAAATGTGTAAAATGTCATAAATACACAGCGATGTTGTTCAATCAACAATGAAAGGCAATCACAAGAAGATTTAGTTAATTACTTTTACTTTGAAATCAACAGGAAATGTCAGTGGTGGTGTGCTGCTTTTAGACATCTCATCCTGTTTACACTGGGTTGTTGACAATACGCCAAATGCAATAAGGCACACGGCCGCCAGAAAAACACTTTTGAAACGAGATCCACAGACTGTAGTAAATCTCTGTTGGGAATGGGATGCAAAACTATTTCACAGCTGAATGGATGAGGACTGGTCTTTGATGTGATGATGATGTATTTATTTACTGTATGCGCTCTGACAAATGATACAAACTGAAACTGACAGATGTACCTATAAGAATGTATCAAACAAACACTGTTTTTGATATGTAGATGAAAACCTTAGATATATACACGACACTTGCAGAGATATACAGTATTATATGTAAACCTATGCAAAATATATTCAAAATCCGAACTACAGCAGGTCAGTGTGTGTTTTGGAGATGTAGGGCCTACAGTGATGCATATTGGTCTGACACATCAATCTAAATGCAAATATGTGTGCGCGCTTGAGAAGTGTTGTGGGTCATTGATGTGTTATTACTAGCAGCTATCAGGGTGGTGCAACCATAGCTAATGCCACTATTGCATGGATTACAGTTTTTATTTGTTTGTTTTTAATGGATTATACTTTATACATCAAAAATGTTTTCCTAATTTTTCATCAGTCATGAGGCAATGCAAGCAGACAGATACGGAACAACATTTTATTGACGGTTGTGTGTATCAGTCCTGCAGTTTTCAATGCTTTGAAGGGCTTTCATTTCATTTTAAGTTAATTTGCTCTGGAAATGCCCATGGAGTTAATTGAAACTTGAAAAAATGTGCTGCACTGATTATTGAATTGTCCTGTCCCGCAGTGCGAGGCATTTCCAAATCGATTATTGTTGATTATCGATTATCACCAACTTCTACTAGTACTCTACTTGTCTACTTGTAACTCTGCATGTCTGCTACAGGGACATAGTGAGCAGTGATGTAGTCCACTTTTTATGGTGGGTATACTGTATATTTGAGCATGTGTAGAGGTGGGTTAACTTTACACGTATATATTTGTGATATACTAAATAATGGATCAATCAATTTTAAGTGGGTATACTGAAATCTCTGACATTTTGAAGTGAGTATACTGCGTACTAGTGGTGTGGATTGGCATTGCCCTCACGATCCGATTCGATCAGGATTCGGGAGGTAGCGATTCGATTCGATTCTAAATGATCTGATCCGATCCAATCCAATTCTATAATGCATTGCAATGCATTGCATTTCTACTGAAAGCAAAACAAACTTTAATCAGTCATGACGAGGTAATACAAGTAGTCAGATACTGAGCAACAATTTATTGGCTGTTTTCTGCATCAGTCTGTATCAGTCTTGCAATGTTTTGAAGTGCTTTTATTTAATTTAACATTCATTTGCTCCCGAAATATCCATGGAAGTAATTGAAACTTAAAAAAACTGCCGGATCAATTCTGGAACTTGCCGGATCGATTCTGGATCGTCCATGCCCCGCATTGGATTGCATCGCCAAATCGATCATTGTTGACACCACTACTGCGTACCTGTGTTCTACGTAGACTACACCACTGATAGTGAGAGGTGCTTACCCAGAAGCCATCTCGTGGGGGCCTCCTCTGTCTTGATGGGGGGGCCGGGGGAGTTGCGTCGGATGTCGGGGGAACTCCTGAACTCGTACTGGGAAGCCGTGTACATCTGCTCATCTATGGAGGTATGGAGACAGACACACAAATGCAACGGACACATAAAAAACATTAAATTACATGACATTACATTTTTTTAACCAAAGCGACGAGGACATAATCATAGTCGACATCACTAGTAGAAACAAACATAAAAACAATGTGTCAACAAAAAAAGCATACTGCAGAGTAAATAAAAAATAGATACATTACACCCACTGAATAAACTAACTTCATTACTAATGCTGTTTTTCATTTGGATTCTTCATTGGGCAGTCATGGGTAAACGGTAGGGTGTCAGGCTTGTAGCCCAGGGGTTGCTGCTGGTTCAATGCCTGACCCGGCAGGTTGATGGGAGGAGTAATTAACCATCTCTTCCACCATGACTGAGGTACCCTGAGCATGACACTGTCCCATCGCACTGCTTCCTTGGGGTCCTGAATGGGGCTGTCCCCTTGCACAGGAGAGGCATACATTACAATTTTGTTGTGTGCGGTGTGCACTATGTGCTGTGGTGTGCTGTGTCACAGTGACGATGGGAGCTTCCCCAGTTGGGCTTTGAATGACTTCAGATGCTCCCCGTGGACCACAAGGGGTATACGTACGTCGCAGGGCTACATGTATATATCAACTTTCATCATCACTAGCCAAATTGGCTAGTACCTGTAGATATTAATCGTACTAGCCAAGCATACACTTTCTCAGTCAAATAGGCTAGTAAGCTTTTTGTTCTACTAGCCAAATGGAATTTTCACCAGCATTTGGCCAGTTGACTGGTGTCAATTTAGAGCCCTCTGTATGTGAGCACAGGTGAGCTGTAGGGGAAAACACTCCACATACTGCGCTACAGCAGTGGTTCTCAAACTTTTCCCATCATTCCCCCCTTCGGAGGGTCTGGATGCTTCCGAGCCCCCCCCGTCAAGCAACCACAGTACTCACGCAGACTGATTTTACGATCGCTACGTTGTGCAGAATCAAAGGAAAGGTGACTGGTGAGATAAAACAAAGAGGGACTGCAGTGGAATGCAGATGTATGTTCATTTCCTATATGACAATTAATAATATAATGTTTATAATTATGTATGTAATGCTTAAAACATATTGGCTTATTGGCAAGACAGGAAATCATTTCCTTGGGGGAAAACAAAAAACAAAAACAGATGTCACACTCGGAGGCATCACAGGGGGGCTGTGATGCCTCCGCGCCCCCCCCCAGGGGGGCTTACGCCCCACTTTGAGAAACACTGCGCTACAGTAACTTACATTACATTGCATTACATTTCCCCAAAGCCTCACCTATGAGAAGTCCCGTGTAGCCTTTGGCAGGGTCATATGGACATTTCTCACGACCTTCCTCCAACCCCGAGGAAATCTTAAACCTTGCGGCATCCTGTTAAACAACGAGAGAGTCAATAGCAAAGATTTTCTTAGTTCTCAGTTCCCAATAGAACGACTCTGATCAATAGTACCGATAGCAACTCACAGGTATTAGTAATAATTTATCATTGGACATTTCTCCCAGACATGCTGTAAGTACCTGAATCTGTTTAATTTAAATCTACGTGACATATGTTTAAGCCCTTAGCGCAAAGCCTATGTTATAACCTTACTGTCATCAAAATTGTAATGGTTATGTCTTAAGCTGTTACTTAAAGGGACCCTCCACCCATTTGCATTAGGCTTTCCATTGCTAGACACCCAATTCCCCCTGAGACAAGAGAATCCGTATTCACCTCTTAAGACTTCCTCCTACAATGATGTAAAACTCGTCATTTTGCATCATTGTAGGAGGAAGTGTAAGAGAGGTGGATTTCTGTTGAGACTACAAGCCTATTTCCCACCCTTTCAACCCCGCCCATAGGGGGTTGGATCTAATGCGCTAACAGACCTATCACAGATCAGTGTGCTAGTGCTTTTGAAATCACTGGCATTGAGGCTCCAGTAAGTCACTGGCAGAGCTGCCTGGGTGTGGCCTGTGGAACTTGAGCATTGCAATGCATTATGGGGATTGTTGTCACAAATCCACAAGCACTAAAAAGTCATTTTCTGCCTTTTCTCGGTCAAGAAGGTACCAAATTAGAAATTTATGCTACTGTTCAACTACACATATGACCCACTTTCAATACATATTCATGTCTCCACCGGTGGAATGCCCCTTTAAGGCTCTCAGTAAATGTCATAGCAATGTTGTTATGATGTAGTGGAGTATTTTCAGCAAATAGTGAATAGGCCCGCCGGCGACCCCATCTGCACTAAGAGGCTACACTACTGGTTGTATGAGACAGGAGGAAGCTGAGTTAGCACTTCGTCAGTATCAAGCGTGTAAACAGTGATAAAGGGTGACCTACTATGTAAGCACAGAGGGGTTTGAAGGCATGCGTTCCACACGTGTACAGGTGGGTGCTATTGAACCGCTGCAGGAAACGGATGTGATTGAAACACTCGGTCTGCAAAAAAAAAACAGCAACACAAACAACACAGATCAACACCACAAACAACAAAAACAGAGGTTGTCAGATGTGACTTTCAGCCAAAAACAAATGAAGAGTTCAGATGCAAAACCCCCTAACTCCATTTCTGAAGACCTGCACTTATATATATTTTTTGGAGAACCCTGTTATTGGTTTGGTTTACATTCATGTACTTGATAATACATAGAAATAGTTATATTACATAAACATTTTTTTTTTTTAATGCAATTTTGATAGCTTTGTATTAAATAAAAATGAAATAAGATTATTTTCTGAAAAGGCACTTAGGGGGTTTTGGATCTGAAGTCTTCAAATGCTCAAAGACTTGGAGGTTCTCAATCCTGTTCAAAATGACACTTTTGCACACCTCTTTAGTTAGGCAGGTGCATAGGATATTATCCCAGTCATTCAAGAGTAAAGAAATCTCGGACACTGTCCATTCCACCAACAATGACAACGACGACAGTGGTGGAATGGACAGTGTGAAGGATTTCTTGACTCTTGGAAAGGCTCTAAATCCTGCCATTTTTTCAACTAACTTTCTATTGATTTCTATGGACATACGTAAATCTACAGACCCCCTGCCCAAGCTGGCGATGCTGACAGAGGCATACCAGTATGTGTTTGTGTGTGTATACTAGGACGGATGCAGGTGTGTTTGTGTTTGTTCATTTGCTCACATGTACATGTGTGTGTATGTGAATGGGTGTAGGTTTGTGTATTGTGTATTGGTGCATTTGGGTGCGCACACTCACACTGTGCACATTGTGTATAGGTTGTACATCCACTTATAAATATGTTTTGTGTATATGCATGTGTGCATTTTTGTATGTGTGCATATACTACCTATAAGGATGTTTGTATCTACTGTGTGTAGACTCCCTTGGAGAACTATATCAACCCAAGGACAGGACTTCACGATGGGATGTCAGTGCTTATCAACCACTGATGTTATGAGTAATGTGTTTTAACGCTTACAAAATCACTGTGTGTGCGTGTGTGTGTGTGTGTGTGTGCATGCGTGTATCTTATAATGTTTATTAAAGTGTGTGTGTGTGTGTGTGTGTGAGTGTGTGTGTGTGTGTGTGTGTGTGTGTGTGTGTGTGTGTGTGTGTGTGTGTGTGTGTGTGTGTGTGTGCCTGTGTGCGTGCATGTGTGTGTGTGTGTGTGTGTGGACCTACTTTGTTGTCTCTGCCCTTGTTGAGACACTGTCGTTTCTGGTCAGCAGTTGCCTCCCACTCGATCTGAAAGAGGTGACCATAAACAATGAGTTTCGTCAGAGAAGAAAGGATCAAGGAGTTGTTACGTTTTTTTTTACTGCACTAAGTGGTTTTCTAATCGTCTCATTACAATTGTGTCAGTGTCTTCACACAAAGGATAAGGACCATGGGAACAAGAAGCTTTATGGTTAAAGCTACTCGCTATCTGAAGTCGTAAAAAAGCAAAACAATGACATGCGGAATAGCTTTGAACTCAGGCCAATATAGCTTTGGCAAAACAGATCCCGTGTCTAAAATGCTGCACTTGTGCTCTATGTTTGAGACACGGAAACAGTCTCACCACTGTCTCAGCTTTGCATACTCCTTGATGTTTACAAATATTTTTGTTAAAGGGACACTGTGCAGGAAATGGTCAAAAAAGGTACTGCAACTATGCTGCTCATTGAAACTGGGCTGCCTATTGCCAAATTTGATATTTACATGAAAGTTTACTAAATAATAAACAAATATTTTTAGTGTGGTCCAAGTACAGTCATTTTTGCAGCTAAAAATGGCTATTTTTGGAAATTCAAAATGGCGGACCATGGAGAAGATCCCCCTTTTCATGTATGAAAAGTGCAATTTTTCCAGTCATAGTGAATACTTAGAATTTGATGGTGGTGGCAAATATTCATGAAAAAGGTAATATTAGTGAATGGGCAGCATGAATTATGGAAAT
>NC_085880.1:38533229-38540729 GCF_034702125.1 Engraulis encrasicolus | reverse complement strand
TCGAATAGATTGTTTGTGAACTTGCAATGACTGTGACAATATAAATCCATGAATACAACAGAATAAAAAAGTTTACAGCACACTTGCTTGACTTTGTGCACAGTGAGCACTGTGTGCTGTGAACTGCTGTGTCACAATGGCAATGGGAGTTTCCCAGGTGAACTTTCCAAACATAGCTTAGTACACACACGTCCCTATGTTGTGCACTTGACATACATAGTCCCTATGTTGTGCACTTGAATTAAAAAGAAAAAGCATCCCATCTGAGTTGCTCCGGTGTCTTCTCTTCATTCAAGATTACCTGCCTCACTCCCGTTGGTGCACCAGACGTAAAAACACAAGTGCGTGGAACCCCTTTTTTTTTTTTTGCCGTACACACACGTCGCTACTAGTTACTCGCTCAGCGAATGAAGTCAATAGAATGCCAATGTGTTCCAGCGAGACGAGCAGGCGAGTAGGCGAGTAGTAGGCGAGTACTGTACAAGCAATGCGATGTGGGCGGATCCCGAGTTGAAAATATTTTAACTTCGAGCGAGGCGAGTAAGCGAGTAACCAATTGGAATGCAAAGTTCAGCACTTCTCGCCTGTTCATTGGCAGTTAAAGCCGATGAAACTTTCAGCGAACGTTCCATGAAAGAGTGGCGACTATAGGCGAGTAAGTGAGAAGCTAATAATGTGTGTGTACGCCGGTTCATGCCCTCGGTGACACTGAATTCAGGGTGTTGGAGCGTCAATGCTTTTATTACAGTCGTAATATGTCTCTGCGCTAGTGACTGAGGGTTAGTTGGTTTACAAGGGCGATAAGTTCAGCGTCCATGCCGGTGTGGTAACCATTGTCAGTCAGTTCCCACATGCTGAAGAGAAAGTCCACACTTGAGTCAACAAAGGGGATGTATGTATGTCACCATTTTTACAAGACGGGGGCCCCCAACGAAAATCGGCTGACCCGACCAAAGGGCAGTAACAGATCTCGTGATGTAATCGAGGTGGGTCTGTGCGTGTGTGTGTGTGTGTGTGTGTGTGTGTGTGTGTGTGTGTGTGTGTGTGTGTGTGTGTGTGTGTGTGTGTGTGTGTGTGTGTGTGTGTGTGTGTGTGTGTGTGTGTGTGTGTGTGTGTAAGGGGTTGTTCAGAGGCTAGAAGAGCACACAGGAAGAGAGAGAGAGAGAGAGAGAGAGAGAGAATGAGAGAGAGAGAGAATGTAAGAGAGAACATATTATCATTACCAATGTATCTTCAACCAATGCTTTGGCACTACAAAATATTTTTTGTCATGCTAATAAAGGTTCTATGAATTGAATTGAATTGAATGAGAGAGAGAGAGTGAGAGAGAGAGCGAGAGAGAGAGAAGAAGAGATAGTGGCCCCTTCAACCCTCTACTTCAGATGGAGAGACGCGGACAGGAAGAAAGAAAGAGGGGGAGAGAGAGAGAGGGAGAGAGCAAGAGACAGGGAGATGGTGGCCCCTTCAACCTAACTCCGTACTTCAGATGGAAAGAGAGAGAGAGAGAGAGAGAGAGAGAGAGAGAGAGAGAGAGAGAGAGCGACAGAGAAAGAGAGAGAGAGAGAGAGAGAGGAGAGATAGTGCCCCCTTCAACCTAACTCCGTACTTCATATAGAGAGACGCGGTGTTAGCTTGCGAGTCCTCGCTGGACTAAGGGTGAGTCATTCCTGCCCCTCCTCTCCCCTCCCCTCCCCTCCTCTCCTCTCCCCTCCCCTCCCCTCCTCTCCTCTCCCCTCCTCCCCTCCTCTCCCCTCCCGCCTTGGCTTAGCCTCACTCCATAAATCTTTATTTCTCTCCGGAAACTCAGCACACACACACACACACACACACACACACACACACACACACACACACACAAAGATGCACACACGCGCACGCAAATGCACACGCGCACGCACATGCACACGCGCACACACACACGCACATGCACATGCACACACACACACACACACACACACACACACACACACACACACACACACACACACACACACACACACAAAGATGCACACACGCGCACGCACACGCACATGCACACGCGCACACACACACGCACATGCATGCACACACACACACACACACACACACACACACACACACACACACACACACACACACACACACACACACACACACACACACACACACACACACACACACACACACACACACACACACACACACACACACACACACACACACACACACACACACACACAAAGGTGCTGTCCCCAAAGCGAAGGACATGGTTTACAACTTAGCTCAGGGGCAAATGTGTGTAGTGGAAGGTTTTCTTGTTTTTAATACCAAAAGTAGACATTTGGGTTTGGGGATGAAAAAGAGACAACTGAATAATGAAGAGGACTCCAGTAATTTGAGACATGAAAAATCCCTTAAGTCCCTCGTAATGAGGTTTGGAAACTAATGCCGGCAGAACATTAAAACCAAGAGTGAAAACACAAGGACACGGTCTCAGGCACACATACTTCAGACTGAAGACACGTGCACACTAGCAGACACACACATGAGCAGGGCCACATTAAGATGACCCGTGGCCCCTAGACAACAGGTTGATGTGGGGCCCCCTCGGAAAGCAAATTTTGCAACGCGAGTGTCATAATCACATGCTAGGCATTAAGGTCAATACGTCTACCAACTGTACTCAACCTGACAGATGAATTTTTCAATATTGCATCTTGTCATAATTCTGCAATTGTTCACTTTTGATCAATCAAGGGGGGGCCCTGGCAGGTGGGGGCCCCTAGGCTGCAGCCATATCTAGCCTGTGCATTAATCCGGCCCTGCACATGAGCTATCCTGTCATGCATCTCTCCCTCGCAGAGCAGCAGAAAATCAAAATAAGGGTTGTTGTCATTCCTGCATGCCAAACTGCAAAACGCAAAATACATACAGCGCTATGCAGACAAACAAACAAACATGCACAACCCCCCGAAAACACCCACATGGAACACACAGGTTACATAAGCGTACCCGAGAGAGAGAGAGAGAGAGAGAGAGAGAGAGAGAGAGAGAGAGAGAGAGAGAGAGAGAGAGAGAGAGAGAGAGAGAGAGAGAGAGAGAGAGAGAGAGAGAGAGAGAGAGAGAACAGGAGGGGAGAAAGAAAGAGTGAGTCTTCCTTGGCAGGCTGCAGTTGCAGTGGAGAAGGTTATACAAATAAGGATGTGTGCTGTGTGCTTGAGCTGTGGCCTTGAGCCTCTCATTCTTTCTTTCTTTCTTTCGTTCCCGCTCCCTCTCTTTCTCTCCTTCTTTTTGTTCTCCCTCTCCCTCCCTCTTTCTCAATGTGCTGATGCCTGAGCAGAGCAAGGCTGCTGACGAACAGCTGACACCAGCAGTGTTGCCAGATTGGGTGGTTTCCTGCCCATTTGGGCTGCTTAGCAAGGCCATCTGCGGGTAAAAATGGGTATAAAGGGCATTTGGACAGGTTTTACTGCAAATGCATGCCCACAGAAATCAATAGAATTTGGTTCAAATAGGACAGGATTTAGTGCTTCCAGGCGGGTTTTGAGCATTTTTTGGGCTGGAAATCATCAGTCTCATCTGGCAACCCAGTGAGATGTGCAAGCGATCTGCAAAGGCACTGGGAGACGAGTTTAACCACTTGTTGTCCAGCTAAGCATGACAGCAGGCAGACTGAGGAATTCGGAATGAGAAGTCCACATACTCAAAAAATCCTTTTAGTTGTCGTTTATTATTTCATGGCTGGATTATGTTTAACGTAATCCAGACATGAAATAACAAAAGACAACGATAAGTGTGCAGATTTCTCACTCCGAATACTTAAGTCAGCTTTTGCCCTGCACCTTTTCCTGGGATGTGCACAACCTTCACCCTCAACAGCAGACAGGCTGAGCCCATAGGTATGTGCAGGGTTGCCAGATGAGGCTGATGATTTCCAGCCCAAAAAATGCTCAAAACCCGCCTAGAAGCACAAAATCCCGCCCAATTCTATTGATTTCTGTGGCAAAAATTGGGCGGGTTTTTCTGCTAAATGCCATTTTTACCCGCACACGGCCATCCTAAGCAGCCCAATTGGGCGGGAAACAGCCCAATCTGGCAACACTGGGTATGTGCGTCTGGTCTGGGGTTGCTACACTTATGTTACGTCATGCATTTGAAATGCTGAAGCCCAGGGCACAGCGACAACTCAGGGAGGAGGTTCGCCGCATATCCCGAGGCAACCAGAGTGACAACTACGTAGTTACCATCAGAGATAAAGCCGGGTCATTAACCACATGTTGTCCAGCCAAGCACGACAGCAGACAGGCTGAGCCCATAGGTATGTGCGTCTGGTCTGGTCTAGGTTGCTACACTTATGTTACGTCATGCATTTGAAATGCTGAAGCCCAGGGCACAGCGACAACTCAGGGAGGAGGCAACCAGAGAGACAACTACGTAGTCACCATCAGAGATAATAGTCGGGTCATTTACAAGTGGAAGTAACGCAATGTACGGATTTGCATAGACTGCATTCCTCCCACAGGAACACAAACACACAGGCGCGTGCGGCGGTCTGACAGCATGTGAAGGGCTCAGAGGGCTTACAATGAAGCGTGTAACAGGAAGTTAGAGTAGCCCGGAGCAGCGCCCGAAGGAATGTCCTGCTACATGTAGCACAACATAAGAAGCGAAAAGGGGCATCAAAGTAGAGACACATTTTTCTCCACAAAACCCAGATGGAAAACCTACTCAGGGTTATGTGTGTCGTGATTGGATTGAAATGGAAAAGGATCTCTAAAACAGCTCTAAAAGAACTTGAAGTAACGTGTAAAAGCTTCTTAGAGATGATATGAGAGTCTTTGTATGTGTGTTTTTGTTTTTATGTGTTGGTGTGGATTGCTCTTTAAAAAAAAAGAAAACGGTGCATGTTTGTGAGCTAATGTCTGGAAACATCTTGCTTAATAAAAAAAAAGTTGATGATATGAGACAAGATGAAGGGGAGATTGTAGATTAATACCTGAGAGAAGCACAGAGTTCATCTCAGCTCATGTGCTCAGCTGTTATGTGGCCTTTATACAAGAGTAGTTATGAGCGTGTTATGAGATATTATCTCTCATTCCTTTCCTACTGGAGACATTGAAAATGGACTAGGTCCGAATCATCTGTTGCTCCAGTTTTACTGACTTCTGTTGTAGGCCTACGTTTTCTGCTACAATATAATTTTTTCACACAAGCCTTGTGTGCACCTCCTTTTTTCATTACCTCCAGATCTCTCGCTCTTGTGCAGGACGATTTCAAGTCCAACATGAGAGAAAGTGAAACCAAAACATAAAGCCGCAACATGCACCAGTCAATAAAATGATACAGTACATGCACTGGTGTCATGGTCAGCATGTGTTTTTTTTATTCTACTACTGTAGGGTCATGTTTACTACCTCCATGAAGGCCACAGTGCCAGATCATATGAAGTCGATAAATCATGTGAATTGTTCACTGTTACTTTGAAGTAGCCTTCAGAGATTTGCAAACCAGTATGGTCTCCATGAAGTCAGTGACAAAATGTTAATGAGAGAGAGAGAGAGAGAGAGAGAGAGAGAGAGAGAATACAACTATACATTTTCAGTTTCAAATGTTCACTTACTACATTGCCATCAAGAAGCACATTAGAGAATCAAATAAGCCTATTTTTTTTAACAAAGACTACCATAATGACAAAATTGTAGAAAAGGAGAAAAATGGGCAGAAAGGGAGAAATTATTCCACTAATAAATGCAATCACTGTTTTTTTTTCATTCATGAATATGCCATGTCTTATTCATCCAGCAATAGCCCATCATTATGATAGCCCAGACTTGCAAAAGGATGGCTACTGACTGCCGGGTGCCAACCCAGCGCAAGTGAACTGGCTAGCTGGAGTTCCCCCCTACAAACCACTGTCTCTGTACAACACAATGAATAATAATTTCCCCTAATGACTCATTTAACAACAAACCCATGAAAATGACTCATTAACCGCAGACATGTTGCATAATGTTGCTTTGGGCAGTCATGGGTAAGCGGTTAAGGCGTCAGACTTGTAGCAGAAAGGATGCTGGTTCAACTCCTGACCCGCCAGGTTGGTGGGGGGAGTAATTAACCAGTGCTCTCCCCCATCCTCCTCCATGACTGAGGTACCCTGAGCATGGTACCGTCCCGCCGCACTGCTCCCTTTCGGCCGCCATTGGGGGCTGTCCCCTTGCACGGGAGAGGCATGAATGCTTGTCTGCTGTGGAGTGGTGTTCCACAATGTCAATGGGAGTTGGAGTTTCCCAGTTCCACTTTAAGTTGTAAAAGTTGTTATACTGTATTTTCCATGGTTTCCCAAACCAGTGCAAAAAGTTTGAAGAAACCCCTGACTGGTTTGTGGGAATACCAAGTGTCTTTATTACCTTTCCCCAACGCCTTACAAAATTCAAAAATCATTCAACGGTAGGGCACTGGGTTACTATGCCAGCGACCCCGATTCCGGCCCGGGTTATTTGCCACTCCTTCCCCGTCTCTCTGTCCCTACTCGTTTCCTGTCTCTTCTTCACAGTTTTGTCACAAAACAGAGACACAAAAACCTTTTACAAAATAATTTGAGGACCAGACCAAAGTTAGCTACTTCCGTAAAATGTGCCATACCTTATATGGCATTCACTCACGTCCACCAGAATCCCATTCTTAGCCTTTTGACAACGGCCGCTAATGTGCTTTAGGATGACTAATTGGCACCTTTTCATCCTCAGTTCGGATAACAGTAACCTCATCCCTTTAAAACACCCCACAGAGCACCACGGTGTGTGTGTGTGTGTGTGTGTGTGTGTGTGTGTGTGTGTGTGTGTGTGTGTGTGTGTGTGTGTGTGTGTGTGTGTGTGTGTGTGTGTGCGTGCGTGTGCGTGCATGTGTGTGCGTGTGTGTGCGTGTGTGTGCGTGAGTCTGTGCGTGTTTGAGTGCGAGTCTGTGCGTGTGTGCGTGTGTGTGCGTGTGTGTGCGTGAGTCTGTGCGTGTTTGAGTGCGAGTCTGTGCGTGTGTGTCTGTCTCCGTGTGTGTGTGTGTGTGTACGTGTCTCCGTGTCTCCGTGTGTGTGTGTGTGTGTGTGTGTGTGTGTGTGTGTGTGTGTGTGTGTGTGTGTGTGTGTGTGTGTGTGTGTGTGTGTGTGTGTGCCTGTGTGTGTGAGTCATCGTAAAACCATCCTGACAAGCGACACCAAGGCTATACCCAAGACAGAGGCTAGAGCTGAAACCCTAACCGAGGCTAAGTCTCGAGGCTGAAGCCCAGTCCGTCTCAAGGCAGCACTGAGGGTTTGGCAGCACTTTGATCACATAGACAGGCAGCAGTACTGAGGTGGTGGTGGTGGTGTGGTATTAGGGGGATCCCAAGGATAACAGTCACAGCCACATCGCCAACCAGTGACCCAGTGATGTTCCCATTGAAGAGGAGAGAGAAAAGGAGACAGGAGATGGCGGTAGTGGTGGTGGTGATGGTGGTGGTGGTGGTGGTGGTGGGGAGGTCGGGTGTCAG
>NC_085880.1:38525729-38528229 GCF_034702125.1 Engraulis encrasicolus | reverse complement strand
CTTAACCCACTGTGTCTTGGAGACACATATACGCTGCATTCAGGTTCTTGAGATTTGAGCTGTTCTATTAAAAATGTGAGTAAGTTGGAGCTGAATGAACACATTCTAAGGCAAAACAAGGGTCCTAGCTTTTAAATGCAACTCATTTCATGTTTGTATGTGCTTCGGAAGCGGCGATATTTAGGATTTAATAGGCAGAGGACACCCTTTCCCAAAAAGGGCTTAGGACAAAATGGGTTAAATGCGAGTCTGAGAGAACAAAGGTGTCAAGGTCTCAAATTGCTTATTGAGCAGTAGGCTCTAATGATGGGGTAAAAGCTAAATCCTTTCCTGTTCGGACGGTGTTCCACAACTTAATATGTTCCCTGCAGACTCTGATGATGAGAAGAGTAGCTCCTCTCTAAAAAAAAAAAACGCCATAGAAAATACATGGCACAATACAAAGTGGCTGTGCATGTGTGTGTGTGTGTATGTGTGTGTGTGTGTGTGTGTGTGTGTGTGTGTGTGTGTGTGTGTGTGTGTGTGTGCCGGACTTGGAGCAAGAAAGAAAGAAAGAAAGAAAGAAAGAAAGAAAGAAAGAAAGAAAGAAAGAAAGAAAGAAAGAAAGAGAAAACGAGTGGAAGACAGGAGGGGGAGACACAGAGAGGTGAGAGGTGCTAGGTGATTATAAGTGCAGAGGAGAATAGCAAAAATGAAAAAAGAAAACCACCAGTCAGGGAAAAAAGAAAGGCAGACAGACGAGTGTAAGGAAGGCATGAGAAATAACAGGAGGTGAGAGGTGCTAGGTGATTGTAAGTGTGTAGGAGTACTGTGTGTGTACCGTACTGCTCTGAAGGTATGAGCAGGGCCACTGGCAGCATTAGCCGGGCCGGGGACAAAGTCATCCAAAAGGCCCCCCCACCCCTGCCCAATACATGGGTAGATGACGTGACGTGTACATTTTGCTGTCGCAGGCTCTTAAAATTAAGTAAATTCATGCTATCAAAATTGTCAATGCTTTAAATGATTAAACTAATGTCGTTGTTGTGAAAAAGTAATGTGTAATAAATCCAGAGCTTAAATAAGTATACTTAATTTTGAGTCAAATGTCACATTTGTCCTATGGTGTGACTGAGGCAAGCCTGGTTCTCCATATTAAAACATTTTTAAATAAATAATCAAAGCTCAGTCATTTGTCTAAACAACCCTGGCATGTTTTTCAAGGTGTCTATTTTAGCAAGTGGCAATGCTTAATTTTTTTTCCTGTTTTTCTGAGACCATATGGACTTGTGAAACTTTGTCGCAGAAAATAATGTCCTGTGGTGTGATCATTTTTTTGGTTAATTCTGTGGATAATTATCTATTGTTGAAGCTCCAGCGGTACATAAATTGTGAATTTAGACCCTTAAGAAGCCAATGGCAAGGGTGGATTTTAGATTTTTCTCTCAGAGTTCTTCAGTCAATCAATTATGTTTTGCTACCACAAGATGTATTAGGTTTTGTAGTCCTTTGGTGTGACAGCCATAAAATACATTTTGACAATAGTGTATATTTTTCATATTTTTTTCTTATGTAGATGTATGAAAATGCATCTTACTAAAGGTAAAATTGTATTTCAGTTTGGCACAACAACATGGCTTTTAATTAACTCAAAAGCTCAAAAGTCCTATGGTGTGATGGTAAAAGTCCTATGGTGTGATGGTAAAAGTCCTATGGTGTGACACTTTGGAGTATCACACCAAAGGACAAACAGGTCACACCAAGGGACTAGATATTTGAGAAATAGCTTTTAAAACAACTGGTAGTAAATATTTTTTTGTTGTTGTTGTTTGACTAGATAAATATTGTGTATTCAAATTACTTATTCCTTTATTGGCCTTTGGAATTTATACTTTGATGCATTGTTGATGAATATTTGCTGTTGATTTTAGATACTGTCAAATTATATAAAATGTCATTAATGGTGCTTTGAAACCATAAAATATAACGGTAACAGTGAAGGAAAGATCAGTGAGAGAGTATATAGAGGAGTATAGATGAATAAAGTATGCTGTGGAGAGCTCAATATACAGCATAAATGTGCTGTCCAGCGTGAGATACCAAACAGGCACTGGCCACTACACACTACAGGTTCAATGGTGTGACAGTCATAGCATACCTACAAAAGTGTGATGGTCATGCCAAGGTCACCCTTCAGTATGAGTCTTATGAGCTCTACAGGTTACATTCAATTACCGCATGGCTGTCATTAAGAGTTACAATAGGCTGATAATCGACGATTCAAAGACTTATAAGTGTAAAGTGTAGGTCCATATTGACTACAACATTATATTATGATAAAAAAATAATAATAATCATGTTGATATATTTGTTTCTGGCTCAGTTTTGCATTTCTGTCCTTTAGCGTGACATGAATGTCCTACGGTGTGACATGTTTTAAACACTCAAATATTTGTTTGAGCTAAACAATATGTTTGATAAACACTGAATATTGCATTAGGGAAGAACAAATTATCGTCCC
>NC_085880.1:38518229-38520729 GCF_034702125.1 Engraulis encrasicolus | reverse complement strand
ACAGGTTCTCAATGGGGTTGAGGTCAGGGGACTGAGATGGCCATGGGAGGAGCTTGATTTTGTGTCTGGTGAACCATTTCTGTGTAGATTTGGCCATATGTTTAGGGTCATTGTCTTGCTGAAAGACCCAGTGACGACCCAGCTTCAGCTTTCGGGCAGAGGGCAACAGATTTTGATTTAAAATGTCCTGGTATTTCAAAGCATTCATGATGCCATGCACCCTAACAAGGTTCCCAGGGCCTTTGGAAGCGAAACAGCCCCACAGCATCACTGACCCACCCCCATACTTCACAGTGGGTATGAGGTGCTTTTCAGCATGCGCATCTTTCGTGGTAGGCCAGACCCACTTAGAGTGTTTGTTGCCAAAAAGCTCAATCTTGGTCTCATCTGACCAAAGCACACGGTCCCAGTTGAAGCCCCAATACCGCTTGGCGAACTCCAGACGCTTGCGTTTATGATTGTGAGTGAGGAAAGGTTTTCTCCGTGCATGCCTCCCAAACAGGTTGTTGGCGTGTAGACAGCGCCTGATGGTTGATTTGGAGACTTTGTGACCCCAGGATGCTACCATTTGTTGTAATTCTGTAACAGTGAGCTTTGGAGATCTTTTGATTTCTCTTACCATCCTCCTCACTGTGCGTGGTGGCAAAATAAACTTGGGTCCTCGTCCAGGCTTGTTTACCACTGTTCCAGTTGTTTTGAACTTCTTAATTATTCCTCTCACAGTGGATATGGGCAGCTGCAGTTGAGTGGCAATCTTCTTGTAGCCTCTGCCTGACCTGTGAAGGTCGACGCACATCTGCCTCACTTGTATGCTGTGTTCCTTTGTCTTTCCCATGTTTAAGAGTGGATAAGAGAAATGGCCTCGGTGTCACGTCATATTTATACCCCAGGGAAACAGGAAGTGATGAATTACTAATTAAATGTTCCTACATACTCTGGTAAACTTTGCAAACTACTGTAGAAATGACAGAAATGCTTCAATTATATTTATTTCCTGGGAATTGTTAAGGGTGCCAATAATTGTGGAACAGGTGATTTAATGAAAAATAATTATTTTTTAGTCAGGGATTTTTTTATTTTCTTACAATTCATTTGAGTTGAAGGCTACATTTTCCTACAATTTTCAGTGTGACAGTATTCTTCTGCAATAAACACTGAATTTATTTTAAGGCTTTTAACACATCTCAACCAGGGGTGCCAATAATTATGGAGGGCACTGTATGTGCGTGCGTGTACATTACTTGTACTGCAAGATGGTAGGGGATTCCTGTAGACAAATAGTAACTGAAAAGTCATATACGGTAGAATGTACTGTACCAGTTAAAATGGCTATGTCGTAATACCACTGCAACACTACCAGGTGAATAGACTGGCCGCGACATGAGCGAGGTGAGTGACGGAAGTAATTGACTTTGTATTGAGTCGCGCGACAAAAGCGATTCTGGAGACTAGAGGCGACAGTTTGTAGTTGAACTCCTGGAAATGTTATGCAAATGAGCTATGACGCGGTGCGGCGACAAGGCGCCACAGCCAATGACTGTATAGAGGTCAGTATCCACAGTCAATGGGAATGTTGGAATACTTGCATTCTGCTTTCAACCAACAAACTCTAGTCGCTTCAATCACTCGTATCGCTCTTGCTGCACAGAAGTGATTCTCTGTCGCTTCAATCATGTCGCGGCTGGTCTATTCGCCCGGTTTGGCTACATTTGGACCAGTGTGTTATCATTTGCCAGTCCCAAGAGGTATCTACTCCAGCCCAGGTTTAGTAAGTAAAAACCGTGTCACGTTTTCCTTCCTTCCCACAACAGTGACTTCACTGAAGTAGCTGCTCACTGTGGTCAGGTGATTCAGAGCTGGAGTTGGATCTAATTTGTGGCCAGATTCTGACTTTCTGAACTTGGGATTGTCACATCTCTGGCAGTCGCAGATACTTCAGAGATACTGCACAGAGCTTTACCAAATTCAATTTGAGATTTCAATTAGCTGTCAATTATTATCTTTCTTGTAATGGTTCTAACAGTCTGTACATTTAACACAAACTTAGAGAAGCTTTTCCATACAAGCCGCTGGACTACTGACTGGCCTGGTCACTCTCCCTTCGAGCAGTTCTCAAAGAACTAATACTTTTTATAAGATATTTTTGGAATATTAATGCCTTTATTTAGGATAAAACGTTGAGAGGGTGTGGCAGGAAATGAGTGGGAGAGAGAAAGAGGGGAATGACTGGGAAACAAACTCGGCTCGTGTTACACTCGGCTCAGACGCTTGAGCCACGGATGACCAAGTACTTTTTAAACAATTCTCCAGGTTAAGAGAATAAAGTACACTTGACTTCTTGACTAAGAGCACAATAAAGGAAGAGAGAGAGAGTGTGTGTGTGTACTGAGTGTCTCTGCCTGGTACTCTCCTCAAACTGAACCAAGCCTGGAGGACACACCACCATGAAAATAGCCTATCCTTCTGCATTTGTTGAGTGGCAAAACAAGGCACATACACA
>NC_085880.1:38433229-38513229 GCF_034702125.1 Engraulis encrasicolus | reverse complement strand
ACAATGAGAACTGTAGCCAAGGAAGCTTTGGGACACCTAACCTAACCACACACTTAAAATCATTTTTGTTGTATTTAACTATTGCATGGCAGGATTACGTTTCGACCTCAACAGTCTTCATCAGATTCGGATCTGATGAAGACTGTTGAGGTCGAAACGCAATCCTGCCATGAAATAATGAAATACAACAAAAAGGATTTTACGTGTGCGGACTTCTCACTTTGAAAACTACAGTTGGGCCTTCGTCCTGCGCCTTTTCCTGGGATGTGCGCAATCCTGTCCTTCAACACCTCACCACACCACACCAAAAGCAATAATAACAGCAGTGCCGCTACTGCTGCCAGAGCATCTGATGGCAGATAGTAGACGAGATATCAACACACAGCTGCATCATGGGTGGGTGCCGTGGCAACCGTCCAACGCACCCAGAGAGTACCATCCATCCATCATCACTGCAGTAAAAACAGGGATCAAAACATCAACACAGCTGCATTGGAGATGTGATGAAAAGAACATTAAAAAAACATATCTACTGTATGCAAAAAAAATATTGTTGAGGTATCACTTTGGTCCAACAGAGGGCAGGGCAGTTTCACTGGCATACTTTCCACCACTGGCACTTTATTGACTTTTTGGTCTCCGCCACGCTGTGCATTAGCCGCTCGCACCTTCTCTCTCTCCAGCTTCCCCTCTCTCTCTCTCTCTCTATCTTCCCCCCTCTCTCTCTCTTCCTCTCTATCGCCCCCCTGTCTCTCTCTCTATCTTCCCTTCTCTCTCTCCATCTTCCTCTCTGTCTCTCTCTTTCTATCTATCTCTATGTTCCTCTCTCTCTCTATCTTCCTCTCTATCGCCCCCCCCCCTCTCTCTCTCTATCTTCCTCTCTCTCTCTCTATCTTCCCCTCTCTCTTTCTCTCTCCCTCTCTCATGTACTCCCAGGAGCTTCAAGGTATTAGAGGGGAGAGAGTGGCGAAGGCAGCCAGGCAGGTCCTGTTCAAAACACTGTGCCCAGTCATATCACCCTCTCCCATTTTTCTTCTAGATGTACTTTAAACCCAGCTCTCTCTGTATCTCTCATTCACACACACACACACACACACGCACACACGCACACGCACACGCACTCCTCCTCTCTTCTTACCTTGCTCTGAGTCTGCACTCATCTTCTGTACATTCACTCCCGTCTTCTGTAAACAGTCTGATTTTCAGGCCTGCCTCTCCGACATAAACACACGCGCACTCGTCCCCTCTTCTCAGTTAAACAAACGTGTGCACTACAGGGAACACAGTGTCGTCCCCGTCCCCCCCCCCCCCCCTCTCTCTGCATGCATTTTCTGTCGCCTCCACTCAGATGCAGTAGACACATACAGAGACACACACCTGCATAAATACAGGGCTGATTCTATCACACACACACACACACACACACACACACACACACACACACACACACACACACACACACACACACACACACACACACACACACACACACACACACACACACACACAAATACATGTACCCCAACACTCACTCACGTTCTCATTTATAACTCAAACTGTTGCATCAGAATAAATAGCGACCACTCAAACTGAATAAATAGGATAAATACAGTGGACAACTGTTGCATTGCAGCCATTGGGCACCAGTCACACCACCACTAAGGAAGTCAACAGGTAAAAAGGGAGTAATTACAAAGTAAATACCATTAATTCAGTAACAATCTCTCTCTCTTACTCAGTTGGTACGTAGAAAGTACACAACACTGTACCGTAAAGTAAAGCGTTACCGGTAGGGCTTATAGTTGATTTAGTCCCGGGCCCGGCCAAAGCTGTCAGCGGCCCTGGAGCGGCCTCCACTGACAGCATGACGGCAGCTTGAGCGCCACAGCTGTACAGACACGGGGGATCAAGAGAGAAAAGCCCAAATGCATCGTGGGTAAGGTTGGGTTCCCTGGGTGGCCTGGGGATATCTAGACCAAAGAGACTTGAGACAAGAGGGCTTACTCACGTCATAACAGCGTAGTAGGAAATGATGGCGAGGGGAGTACGGAAATGTTATTCACTGTGGAACAGGTCATAGGACAGCGTGAATGTCTGTCAGCTGTCCTTAATTACCCCCAGCAATTACTGCTGACCAACAGCTGCCGTTACTTGGCCACAAATTATCCATCATGGTGTCGCCCCCACTGACCATGTGCAAGGGAGTACGAAAATGGCATCCATCGCACCCACTGACCAATGACCATGCGCAAGGGAGTTAATTTTCCATCCACTCGTGTCCTCAGGCAACGCCCCCGTACTACACCGTGGCCAATGCATTCCGCGCCAAGAGATTGTTCTTTCTCTTGAGTTTCTTTGGTCTAGACTACACACACTGGAGAGGAGAGAGAAGAGCTGTCCCCGGTTTCGCTTTCAGCCTCCCCCTCTCTTCTCTTCTCTTCTCTTCATATCAACCTTCCCACTCATCTCATCCGTCTCTCTCTCTCTCTCTCTCTCTCTCTCTCTCACACCTTCTGTATTCATCTCTCTCTCTCTCTCCCTCCCTCTCTCTCTATTATGGAACTACCAGTAAAAGGCTGAGTGATTGCACTGGGCAAGTGGTTCTCTAAATTGCATTAAGGCTACAAAATGTCTCTGTGACAAATAAGTAAGGGTTAACGTTCGGCGAGAAGGTCGCTACCGTGGAATAGCAGCACGACAGAGAGAATCTTGTTCTCTCTGAAGTGCTGCTATTCCACAAAGCGACCGACTCGCCGAAAGTTAACCCGCTTATTATATGGATATACTTAAATGATTCACACATGCGGGGTCATTTCTTTAGACCTATTTAATGTTAAGATTGTTGCTGCGCAAAACAAAACAGTGCCGTTGTGGAACACCGCTAGGCAACAGCTAGGTAGGCTAGCCAGGACAACAGGTGTTGTCTATCACAGCAGCTGATTAGAGTGACAAAAGACCGGAACCCCTGCGGAGTGATAGGCTATGAAACATTCGCTTTAGCCACTGACTTGTATAGCCTACAAGCAGTGGCGCCAGCAGAAATAAATCCTCTGGGTGGCTAGTTGGAGCTAGGCAAAATCTTGAGGTGGCATACCCGATGAAAACCCCCACAAATGTATTGATATAGGCTACCGGTAGGCCTACTGGGGATAGGCTAGATTTTGTTTATTAGTAGGATTAGTTATGTAGACCTACAGTCTTAATTTCAATATTTTCTCAATCTCAAGCACATTGTGTATGATATGATAGCCTATACTTTACTATTTATATAGTGCTGTCAATCAATTAAAAATTGTAATAACATAAAATGTCACAAGTTGACAGACACACACACACACACACGTGGAGAAAAAGTGTCTCTCATATTGACACAGGATCTACATTTTCCCAGTGGGTGCCTTCCTTGCTCAATTGGCACCTGAAATTAAAAAGACATATCAGCTGAGATATTGTGGTTTTCACACTAACAAGTATATCTTCATGAATCTGGTCTGCAAATATCACACTTTTCAAACAAATGAAGCTAATATTTTGCTTATGCTTTCATTAATTATAGCTCTGCTGACATTCATAGAGAATGTGCAAGGTATAGCTTTCTAGAAGTTACTGCTACTAATGTGACCTAGCAAAGGGGAGGACCTCAGACGTTTGGTCAACAAAACAGCAGAGATCCAATATTGATTCAGCAACCATCAATACATCTTGAAGTTGTTCGACCTTCTTTGTAACCTAAAGGGCTTAGCAAGTTAGCATTCAAAACGAAGTATTAGGGGACAGTTTATAAGTATGAAATGTTAAACCAGCAGTTCGTTTTTTGAAGTAGCATTTCAGTTAGCTGCAGGAGGCTAAAATGCCATTTCTAGTAACAACCAGTTTGAAGTCCTTAAGACACCGTTTGTAATGAAATATGGGCCATAACCTTTCAAAAACGGAGCATAGAGAACGTTGTAAATCATTTATTTACAGACTTTGTTGTTGTCCATGTCACTGCTGTACGCAGCCTGCCCGGTCGACGCAACTGAAGAGAAATGAAGAGCTCACGTCACGTCTCTCGACTCGAGGGAGGGGCGGGTCTACTTAGCGTAGCTTATTATCGTGCATGCTGGGAGTTGTAGTTTAGCTAATGCTACAAGCCATGCAAGCCAGCTAGCAAGTTTAACAGATTTTGTTGTGGTGGCTAACGTGGTGGCTGAGAGTGATCACGTGGTGGCGGTAGCCACCACCAAAGAGGCTTGAGACAAGAGGGCTTACTCACGTCATAACAGCGTAGTACGAAATGATGGCGAGGGGAGTACGGAAATGTTATTCACTGTGGAACAGGTCATAGGACAGCGTGAATGTCTGTCAGCTGTCCTTAATTACCCCCAGCAAATACTGCTGACCAACAGTTGCCGTTAATTGGCCACAAATTATCCATCATGGTGTCGCCCCCACTGACCATGTGCAAGGGAGTACGAAAATTGTATCCATCGCACCCACTGACCAATGACCATGCGCAAGGGAGTTAATTTTCCATCCACTCGTGTCCTCAGGCAACGCCCTCGTACTACACCGTGGCCAATGCATTTCCCCCCGAGAGATTGTTCTTCTGTTGAGTTTCTTTGGCCACCACTAGCCACCACCTGGAGGCGCCCCTGCCTACAAGCCAGTGGCTTTAGCAGTGAACGTCTTGTTGCCATTGACAGCGGTAGCCAGGACAACGGGTGCTGTCTATCACAGCAGCTGATTAGAGTCTTGATGAAAAGTCGCTTTAGCAGTGAAAAGTCTTGTTGCCATTGACAGCGGTCTGTTATAGACCAACCCGTCCGTTATCGAAAAATAACAGACGTCCGAACGTTGGGGAGCCCCGTTGAAATGAATGGAGCATTCGACAGATGACGTCACAACCATATAATAACCCAGGGGAATGGGCAACAAGCATCTGACTTCTAAAAAAAAGAAAAAGAGAAGATAAATGTCAAGTTCCATGAGGCAAAAAAGCCCTGTGCCAAAAAAGAAAAGAAAAAAAAGCGCCTTGATATTGTTGCCAGAGTGATCCCTCCGCCTCATCTTCATTTCTCTTCTGCTTCCAGAATCCTGATGACAGTCTCATTTGAAGATTCTTAAGCCTTGATTTGTCTGGCGGTTCGAAGAACAGCGGATTAAATGTCAAACTAAATGACTAAATGAATGTAAATCAAAATGTATTACATCCATTATATCTAACTGTTAAATCAAGTCTTAGGTTTTTGTCTTGTTTCAGACATGTAAAATTTGTATCCTTTTACCTGACATGTTTCGACAGTGTAGTATAACTTCTGTCTTCATCAGAGGGTCAGTCAGGTAAAGGATAAAACTTTAAACACGTCTGAAACAAAAGTAAAAACTGAAGACTACATGCCCCTTATGTCATAAGAAGAGAAAAGCAATTTACTCCAAATCATGTTAACACATAGTAGGTTAAAGAGAATAGTTCGCCTTATCCAACGAGCGGTGTCTATCCCTAACACCTGTGTGCACAGAAAGGTGATAAAGCACCTGCCCCTTTGCCCTATTGGACAAAAAAGGCCCTTTTTGAAAGTTCGTTTTTCGATTATTATTTTTTTCAGAATGTACTGTGGTCCATGTTGATATGGTCATCTACAGTGCAAATGCTGACGATCAAAAGCATGTGACAATTCCCTGATATAACACTATGTAGCCTCTTTAGCCTAGTACGGTAAGGCAGCTGGAAGTTCCACATGCCCCCCGCCCCCACCTCGAACACCTGCCCCCCAAAATGCCTACAGGTGCACGCCACCGATCCCTAATGAGGATCGTAATGCACCTCTCCTCAGAGATGAGAAGGTTAACTATCCAACTCTCACATACCACTTTCATCTTCAATATGAAAGGTCAAAGCAGGCAGGTGTCCTTCAGGGGAAAAAAGGCAGAAGAGATCAATCCCTCAATCCAATCCCTTTCAAAACGTAAAGGTTGCCTCTAACTCAAACTCACACCCACACCAGCAGCATGCATGGATTTCTAATTCAAATTCTTTCACCCTCCAGTTATCTAAAAACTCCTTTTCAGTGGGATCACTGTCACAGAGAGAGAGAGAGAGAGAGAGAGAGAGAGAGAGAGAGAGAGAGAGAGAGAGAGAGAGAGAGAGAGAGAGACAGAGACAGAGACAGAGAGATAGAGAGAGAGAGAGAGAGAGAAAGAGAAAGAGAAAGAGAGAGTGCTTTGAATGTGCTGTCAGGGCTGGGTGTGAAGCTCAAGTGTGGATGAAAATAAAACAGATCATTGTGTGTGATGTCAATCCAAAGGTTTGACATCAAAGGATTTCTTACACTTTTTATAACGTTATAATGTCATTCACTGTCTGTTTCTCTCTCATATTAATGCCACCTGCTCCACAGCTGCTGATGAAGACATCAAAAACAAAACAAAAACAAAAACAAACCTTCAAGTCCACATTTATAAATGTGCATCAATATTTCCCTGGCTTGCATACAAAACAAGCCCTCCTGATAAAAATCTAATTTTATCTACTGCATGTCTCAAAACCACAGACCATGAGGATTCTTAGCAATAATACTAGACTAGTGTTTCTCAACGGGGGCAGTACAGACCCCCCAGGGGGCATTGGGGAGCCCTAGGGGGGCGTTGAGAAACAGTTGAGAGGGGGCGGTGTTCAGTTGTCATTGGGGGCTTTAGTTCATTCAATTTTTTCAATACTAAGGGGGACGTTGGTAGGCTTATGATGAGGTCAAAGGGGTGTTGGGAGGCTAAGGATGAGGTCCAGGATGAGCTAAGGATGAGGTTTGTTAAAAAAAACCTTGAGAACCACTGTACTAGACCATACTCTCTCAGCCCTGCTGCCATATTGACACCTAACGTTGCCACTGTGCTTGCATGCCAGGGGTGCACTGCCTACAGACATTAGGATCAGAGTGGCTGACAGCCTTTGCTGGGCCCAGGCCAAAGTCATATGGAAGACACCCGCCTCCCATCCAATACATATATCTTTAATGTATCTCCCTGGTAGGGGTGTAAATCACAGCCTTCATGACGATACGATATGGTATCGATTTCTTAAATCAGGGATTACATTTTTTTCCGAATTCCCCACGATACAATGCGATTTGGATCGATTCGATTTTTTCCAATTACTTTTCCACTACTATTGTGTTATGGAGCTAGGGCATTGCACAGGGGCCAGCGATTCGATTCTTTTCGATTCTTAAGAATGCTCCGCGATACGATGCGATTCGATTAAATCGCCGGCCGATACTTCCGATACATCGATACATTTCGATTTTATTTACATCCCTACTCCCTGGGTCCGGGACAATGGACTCTTTTGCTACACCCCTCTCCGTCGGCTTCCCCGATTAGGATTGTGCATAGGTGAATAGGGCTGTAACGATTTTGTACCGAACCGAGAAATCGTGATACAGAGTCACGATACTGTATCTGTATGTACTGTATAAAAAGGCAGTATCGTGATACACCCCTTTAACGTTTTGATACCCATCAGCCCAGAAAACATAGTGCTTCCCAAGCATAATCATTATTATATAGAAACTTTTCTAAAAGTATTAGTAGCCTCTTGTAACCTATTCTACCTATAATCTATCATAGTTTTTATTCATTAAGTTTATAATGTTGGCAAATGTGAAATCATGGGGTGTATCGAACCGTAGGTCATGAATCGTGATACAAACCGAATCGTGAGTTGAGTGTATCATTACAGCCCTACTGGTGAAGCAATGAGGATGTGCTTCCACGGTCCCCCTCACAGGAGAGTTTAATCAGTTAAGACATGTCCCTGTGATAATCAACATTGCTGTTACGAGAATGGCAGTGACCAACTCATAGCACATTACCAAGCCTCTGTGTAATGCAGCAATGAAGTACTATGGTAGTAAGTATTTTCCACAGCTCCTATAGCAGTACACTGGAGGAACATTGCACATTATGAGGATGGGCCTTCTCTTTCAGTGATGTCTCCAACACAAGGCTATTTATCAATACCCCTATTTGTTTCCTTCCTCTTATCTTGTGTGTTCAGTTTCTCCATTCACACAGGGCGCGCACACATACAAGCACGCACGCCAGCACACACAGTTTAGTACTGTACATACACACTCACACACACACACACACACACACACACACACACACACACACACACACACACACACACACACACACACACACACACACACACACACACACACACACACACACTTCTTTATGGCAAACCAACAAGCAAATACACAAACAAAAAACGTTTGGAACACTCTCCCTTGCTGTCACAAAACTTTGCGCTTGCTTAAGAGTAGTAGCTGATCCTGTTGGTAGGCTATCCTATGTCTGTGAATGACCTTAAGACTGCCAAACAATGAGGGACTGTGTCAGTCTCAGATCGAGACATATAAAAGAAGCCGGGGGAATGACTTTCCAACTGAAGAGGCCAAAGAACTAGGAGGACATTTGGGACAACCGAACCATCAATTGAGAAACTGAATGTATCTCTATATAAAGAGATGCTTTGTTCAAAGCTTTTGGTTCATACTGTCAAGAAAACATAGCTTTTGGCTTTTGGGTGGGGGGAATAGATGTTATGTCCGTGCCATGGCTGTACCAAGGTTCTTGTGTTCTGCTGTAGGACCTTGTAGATTTACATCGAGGGCTACTCAAGCTGTGATGTGCATGACGCACAAAGTCCTACTGGAGCTGAATATATTTTAACCAAGTGTTGCATTGGTAGCCTACACACTGAACATGGGACACAGATGAAGAGTTCAGATGCAAAAACCCCTAACTCCATTTCTGAAGACCTGCAATTCTATATTTTTTAGAGAAGCCCGTTGTTGGTTTGTTTACATTCATGTCCTTGATAATACATATAAATAGTTATATTACATAAATAAAATAAATAATATGCAAATTTGATAGCTTTATATTAAATAAAAATGAATTAAGATTATTTTCGGAAAAGGCACTTAGGGGGTTTTGCATCTGAACTCTTCAGATGTTACATCATGCAACGAAGAATATAACCACAACGCAATGTCACACTGGGGCATCTAAACTAAAACAAAACACCGAATAGGCTACCCAGCGTTGCTCATGCAGCTGCGGCAATCGCCACTGCTAGTTTGGTGAGCTGTGCGTAATTTGTTTGGCAAATAGTTGGGCTACTTAAACGCATTCGAAATGTGCGCGGTTTGTTTTGACATTTTAATGAGCGCCTCGAGCAGCAAGAAACGGACAACTTCATCACAGCTGCTTGAAAGCAGGTTGACTCAGGAGCTGGAGGAGTTTGACGAACGCAGAGAGTATCCCCTGACTGGACAAATTTTAAGAGTAGCCAAAACAAGAAACTGCCAAAGACAACCTGCTGAGACGTGTTCTCTGCTCTCAAACGAAATCAGTTTTTATAACAGGGTCTTTATACTCCACCAAAACATTGGCCCATGATTAGAAACCGCGCATGTGATGAGACATGTTATCAAGACAATCAGCTACCTCGGGGTACCTTTTTATATCCACCTGCATTAGTTATGACACGTGGGGGGACTGTGGTAGGCTGAAGACGTCTCTTCATAAATCATAGCCTCTTTTCCCCCATTTATTATGACATACACACAAAGCTTGTCACTTTAAGATATTGCGTTCATCAAACGGTATATGGACCAAATGAATGATTAACAGCTTGCTCGTGCGAATTATTAACAAGCAACTCAAGTGTCCCATTTCCAAAGCTGATCTAACTTATTGCATGCAGCGTTTCAAAACAAAAACCCAAATTGTCATGATTTTTACACTTGCATTCCTCGGCTGTAATAAATACCCCAAATTTACCTCAAAGTTCAATCACCTACCGCTTGTCAAAGTATCTAAATGGAATATTTACCAGTGGTGGCATTCTCAGTCAGGCGTCTTTTCCATCCAGTGATTACAACGTTGAGTTCAAGTAGGCGCACGAGTCACGCATAGCTGATTTACAATCCATCCAACAGTTCCGAATAAGACGAGTTGTGTTCCTTTCCAATTAGGCTACATGAAATATCCAGCTACTAGAAGGGTGCAACTACAGTAGAACTACGGGACAGTCCACGCAAGAACCGTCTTCGTTATCCATGCGCACCATCTGACAGATAGGCTACTCTGGCGAAGAGGTTGGGATTTTTAAACACGCCCATCACATGCATCATCGTGTGCTGTTGTCACTAGACCGGGCCCGAAACCCGCAATCAAATCAGCGTGGTCCATCACGATATTCACGAGATTTTGTCAGTAACACTGACAACTTCTTGTTTTACCTTCATGAACAGACCCGTTATAACGCACTGATTTAAGCCAGTTCATCTACTCTCCGTGTAGCCTATGATTGCGAAGCACAAATAAGTAGTGTGAGTGAGCTGCCCCAAAGAATGATAGCACCACTGTCTGACCAAGTTCAGTGCCTTCAGAGAAATTAAGTTAGGCTACGGTAGTTCTAAATGCACTAGGCTGTAGTGTAGACACACTGGCCATAGCAAAATCATGTCTTGAGTTGCATGTGAAACCCCGAAATACAGAACATAAATCAAGCAGAATTTGAAACCAATGAGGTGACAAATAATTAATTGCTGTAAAAAATATGCACGCATCTATTGTCAGTTAACTTACGGTCGGTCACAACTAATGTGGGACAAGTGCTGTATGTTTTGGTTAGGGCAAACAATGTGCCGCCAGCGCCACCCTCTGACTTTCCTTAGGCATTTCAATTTCTTTGAAGGTCCAGTGTGAAAACTGATCATGTGTTCACTAACCAAAAACCCTGTTCTTTTCAGTGCTGCTCTTATTTGTGTTAAACCATCCTCCACCTTGCCTAATCAGGGATTAGGTAACACAGAACACAACACAGGCCCAACATATTCATGCCACTTGCTATGACATGAGCATGACACTCACAACAGTAGGCAGGGCTGAACTGGTGGAGAAAAAGGGCTCAAGGAACTGGCTTTAAGGGGCCCCTCATAATTAGCGGCACAGAACTGATTCACCGTATTTTCAGAAATGTAAAAGGAAGGTGCAGGGCCCACCGGGAAATGTCCACTATGCCAGATGGCCAGTCCAACCCTGACAGTAAGTATTGTATGTATTGTCACTCTAGAAAGTTGGAAGAAATCTTACACGGAAGACCTTTTCAAGTAATTGCACAACATTGAGCAACGTATACAGCAAACTAACACTTTATTTGTAATTACAAATTCAGAGCATAACAAAAAAGAAAACTTGACATTCATCTTTATACAAATTGATATACAAAGAAAAAAAATATACAATTGAACATCTTTTATACAAAAAAAGTACCTGAACTGAACTGAACCCTAGAGCATTTTGTCAACATTGTTTCCTTCAAGTTGTCCTCCTTCACGTTATTTTTTGTTCCTCCACGCCTTTCGCCCTCTCGCCTGGCTCCTGAACCTCTTTCACCTTTTCCTCTCGCTCCTCTGCTTCACTAGCGTCTCCTTTCACGGCCTCCTCTCGCTCCTCAGCTTCACTAGCGTCTCCTTTCGCTGTCTCGTTTGTCTCCTCATCGGCTCCCTGGTTGCTCTCTTTGGCCTCACTGGCCGTCTTGTCCGTTTCCTCATCATCCTTCTCATCTCTCTCCTCTGGCTTCTCCGTGTTGGATCTGGCCTTGGGTGCCTCCATGCCACTGGGCCTCTCCTCTTGTCTCTCCATCTTAGGATCTCCGTCCTCTTGCTTCTCCATCTTAGGATCTCCGTCCTCTTGCTTCTCCATCTTAGGGTCCCCATCCACTTGCGTCTCCATGTCAGGGGCCTTCTGCACTTGCCTCTCCATCCCAGGGGTCCTCTCCCCTGGCTCCTTCACTTCATCAGCCCTCCTCCTGTCTGGGTCCTCCACAACATCACTGGCTATGTCCTGTGATATCTCCATGTCATTGGCTCTCTCGCTCGGCTCCTGCGCCTCATTGGATCGTCCTTCTGGTTCCGCCTCTTTGGCCCTATCCTCCTCCTCCTCCATCACCTCCATCTTGCTGGCGGCCTCCTGTGCAGCGTCCACCTCCATCTCAACGATTATCTCCTCCTGCTCCTCCTTCTTCTCTGGCACCTCCTCCATCTCGTCTTCTTCACTGTCCATCTCACCTTGCTCCTCCATCTCATTGGCTGTCTCCTCTGCCTCATCAATGCCATTGGCTGTCTCCCCTGCCTGCTCCTCCTCCTCCTGCTGAGGCCTCCTCTGCTCCTGCAGCACCTCCTCCTGACTGCTGCCCAGTCTATCCTCGGGCAGAGGCTCCCAGAAGTCATATAGCTTGCCCTGCAGGAGGAGAGACACAAGACACATGCATGACCATATGTATGCACACGCGTCTATTACAGGGATTAAAGACGTTGTTTTTTTAAAATCCTACGCCTGAACTTTTTGGTGCGTCCACACGACTCTAGACACATGGAGCGAAAACAAACTTGGAGCGAAAACATTGCTTTGTAGTGTTTTACACTCAAATATCTTATTCATCTTATGGGTGCAATGGCGGGGTCAACATGACAAATGACTTGAATGACTTTTGCAACTCGAATATCAAGAAGACCAAATGGGTGTCAATAATAGCACTGATCATTACAACGCGTGATCATAATTATTATTACATCACACTCACAGTTCAGCTGTCCCATTGTAGAAGCTGTACAGGTCATTTTTAACTTTTTGATTTATTCATCTCAATCAGAGTTGCCAGATGAGACTGATGATTTCCAAGCCCAAAAATGCTCAAAACCTGCCTGTAAGCACTAAATTCTGCCCAATTTGAACTAAATTCTATTGATTCCTACGGCCAAACCCGCCCAAATGCCCATTTTTACCCACAGACGGTCTTTCTAAGCAGCCCAATTGGGCGGGAAACCGCCCTATCTGGCAACACTGATCTCAGTACCTGCACAGGCCTGGTCCTCTGCAGCAGCACCTGCCACCTGGTGTAGATCCTCGCCAGGTAATCCTTCACCTGAAACACACGGCTCAGAAATCAGACATTTTACCATCGCCAGAATACTGAAAATTAAGAAAAGGTCGCACCATGCAGTTACAGTCTTTTTGTTATTACACAAACGTGTCTGCATGCACATCTGTGTAATAATAAATAGGGGGTAAATGCAGGCTATAGTAAGTTGGTCTTTTCTACCAGCAAAACTGAAATTTCACCAACAGTTGGCCGGTTGGCTGTAATCGAGCACTGTTCACTTTGTTCTCAACCTGCTGCTCTGCCCTACAGAGGCCAAGTGCAGTAATTGCATCAACATTGAAACAAAGAAAAAAAGCCTACTTAGTGCAGACTTGACAGGGCAATATCTCTAAAACGAGACACATTTGGACCATAAGGCTTTAGCGCAAGATGAAGGAGGTGTTAAAAGGCCCATTTTAGCCTAAACTCAATTTTGACAAAGTGTGTAGTTATTGCACTTTGTCTTTGTAGGGCGGTAACTGCTAAGGACATGCTAAGCAGCTGACCTTGCTCCTGTAGAGACGTTTCTCCGTTTCGCGGATGTCGTTCTTCACATGCTTCTCCAGCTGCGCAGACAGCACTTTCAGCTGAACCTAGAGGATCATGGGAGAGGGGAGGCATGAGTTAAGTCAGTTTTCAATTTTCTTTACATGCACTGATCATCATACAGAGAATTTGAAATAACTTTTCTTACTTTCTCATACGGACATACAGTACATACAGGGTTGCAAGGGAAGCATGGGTTAAGTCCATGAAGATCATCCAACACACACACACACACACACACACACACACACACACACACACACACACACACACACACACACACACACACACACACACACACACACACACACACACACACACACACACACACTCACACACACACACACTCCATCTCTCACTCCACTCTCTCTCTCACACACTCTCTCACACACACTCTCACACACTCTCACACTCTCTCTCTCACACACACACACACACACAGACACACACACACACACACACACACACACACACACACACACACACACACACACACACACACACAAATGAATGAATAAATCTCTCTTTCCAAGCCAAGAGGGATGCAGTTTAGTCCACTTCTTTGTTCTAGTTCACCACAACAAGGCTTCCCTTTAGCCCAGAGAGCAGGGCTTCCTTTTCAGCAAGCATGGCCTTGACAGACTTATGACTGACCACAACAGTGCACCCAGGGACAAGATAGAACAGCGTCAGCAATAAAAGGCCAATGGCTGAATTGTACTAGGGGCTCATAATGACAACGATAGACTTCAGGGAGAAAGGCTCACAAACCAACGATTTGAAAAGCAGATGACCTATTGAGACTGTTAGATTATTAACCCATTTTGTCCTAAGCCCTTTTTGGTAAAGGATGCCCTCTACCTATTAAATCCTAAATATCTCAGCCTCTGAAGCACATAAAAACATGACATGAGTTACATTTAAAAGCCAAGACCCTCCCCTTGCATTGCAATGTGTTCATTCAGCTCTAACATACCCACATAGTTAATAAAACAGCTAAAATCTCAAAATCCTGAAAAACCTGTATATGTGTCTCCAGGACACAATGGGTTAAGACACAAAATGTTTTTTTCTTTGGTTGTTTGTTTTTTAAAGGGAAGATGCATAAACAACTAGAAATGCACTCAGAGAGTGCAGACTTCCGCCAAGGAGGCAAAAAAAGGCAGCAGAATATAATTTTTAATGAATGTCTACCTTCTCGTCTGGACGCAGAAACTCGTAGTTGGAAGCTTCATTGATCAAGTCCAGGAGGCTGAAGCAGAGGTAGTATGCCTGGTGGAAACGTGAAAACCAACACAATCACACAACATGCACTATGTACGCACTATGACAGCATTACTCAGGTTATTCAGAAGATCTCGGATTATAACGATTTTAAACATTTTTAGACAGATAAATGCTTAAAGGCAACAATGAATGACCTCCATAAATTCACATTATCCAGAAAGCTAAATGGTGATTTTAGGCCCTCAATACACTTGCTGCAGAATACGTGCAGTTAAGTATTGAATTAACACTGTATTTTGTACTGTGTATGCACAAGGCCAAGTGTGGCTTTGTCGTTAGGCATGGCGTTGGGGTACAAAAACATGCAAGAACTTATCTTTTTTCCAAACAAGTATACTTCCTGATCTGGGATGATGCGTGGGTGCAACCAAAACATTTCCCCAGAAACCCCTGGGATTTATTAGCCGTGAGTCTCACCTGCTCACCCTGCACGTACTCGTCCTGTATTTCAATATTTCTGTAGCCTATCATCCAATTTCTTTCCTCCTGCCCCAAGATCAACTAGGAAAGCCTCCGGTCGATCTCGCTCGAAGGGTTGGTGATCCCTGTTCTAGAGTGCATTTGGTCCCAGAGAACTCTATAAGTGTTGAATTAACACTGCATTTTTTTTTTTTTTTAACCGTGTATGCATAATGTCAAATGTGGCTTGTTATTAGCCCCAGTAGGGCGTTTATGGAGCTGGGGCACATGAACAACATGCAAGAACTGATTTCTTCCAAACGAGTACACTTCCTGCAACCAAAACATTTCCCCAGAAACCTCTGGGATTTGTTAGCTGTGAGTGAGTCTCACCTGCTCGTCCTGCACGTACTCGTCCTGCTCCAGGTCAGCTCTGCGGGAGACGTACTGCTTCTTCAGGAAGGAGGGGCTCATGCGGGGCACGTAGCGAGTCAGATCCGACAGCTGAGGACAGGAAATCAAGAATAACACATGAAGCCAGAAGCACTGGCAGGGGTGTAGCAGCTAATTGTGGGCCCTATTCAGCTCCAATGGACCCCCCAGCCATATATCTAACATTAGAGGAGCACCGAAAATTCGGCCGCAGAAAATATTCGTCCGAAAGCGCAAAAAAAGACCACATTCGGTTTTCGTCCGAAAGCCAATTGAGTGGCAGAATCAGAGGCCGAATAGAAAATGAATTGAAAATGGGCATTAATTAAACTAATTTCAGCTCTATTCTAACATTTGAAGACTTCAAATACACATTTATTTTCTTTCAAAAACATGTCAAAACATTAATTGTAAACCGTAGATTTAAGCAATATTTAAAAATAGTGAAAAACCTAAGTTTTGATAACTTTTGACCGAATTGTAATATTCGGTTTCGGTATTCGGCCAAGTGATTAATTGTTATTCGGTTTCGGTTTCGGCCACAAATTTTCATTTCGGTGCACCTCTACATAAATCAGACACTGCGTGGGGACTCAGTCACACTTTACCCTCCTGTACGACATCCCTGAGCACTGGACTCGCAAATACACAAACACCCACATAGCCTCTGGCAGAATGTATGCTTTGCTAGTGATTTTCTTAAGGGAATATGAATGATCATGAAAACTCCTTTGTGTCACTCATTGTTGGTGATTGGCTGAAGACTTGTTTTATGCAGTGTACGGCTCCCTTTAACACAAACACTGTTTCAGTGCCTCTAGAGGTCATGACTAGAGAAAACCATTCATATCTATTCACTCTTCAGTGACAAGGCCTGTACGGATTAAGATACAAGACTAATACATAATGACTACATAATTGCTTGCACAGCGGCACAAAACCGCCAACTGAGAAACCTTCAGCATCCCACGTCAGGGGTGGCCAATATCTGGTAGATGGCGCAAAAGCTCCGACCACAAAAAAACAGGAAATGAGAAATGTAGAGAGAGAAATCTACCGCTAAATCTTCCACAGTATAAACTAGTGTTTCTCAACAGGGGCACTACAACCCCCCAATGGGGCGTTGGGATGCTTATGATGAGGCGAAGAGAGGTTTGTTCAAAAAAGTTTGAGAACCACTGGTATAAACGACGGTACGGTGCAGCTGTGTTACCTGGAAGTGTGTGCTGGCAGGCTTGTACGTGTATCTCTGGTTGAGCAGCTTTGAAATGATGGACAAGCTGAGGTGCTTGCGAAGTTCCCTGAGGACACAAACATACAAGCAGATGAGCAGCACATCATGGCTACAGTTACATAACTGAGAGCATCAGGAGTAGGCAAATTAGCAGCCCTGGGGTCAAAACCGGCCACCCATCCAATATATCTGGCCTGCAAAATGACTTTAATTTAATTTAATTTTTTTTAAGATATTTTTTTAAATCTTCAAATGTTTTGATGACATGCTGTGTGTGATGCATGCACGTGTGTTTGTGTGCGTGTGTGTGTGTGTGTGTGTGTGTGTGTGTGTGTGTGCTGTGCTGACCTGCCGCGGCTGCTGATTGGCAGCAGGTGTACCAGGTGCCTCAGGTTGTGGTGGTCCTCCGACTGGTGGGCCAACGCCTGGCACAGCACCGGCAACTAGAGAACGGGGACAGACACACAGCAAATAGACACAGTATTAAATTAACTGGATACACGGGACAAACACATAGTAGAAAATAAAAACAATATTAAATGAACTGGGGAACGGGGGACAGATAGATAGCAAATACACACAATGTTAAATGAACTGGGACTGGGTACAGGAGACAAACATACAGCAACTAACCACAATATTAAATTAACACCAACAGCAAGCACAACATAACTGGGGAAAGGAAGGGGGGGAAACATGTAACAAATAAACACATTAGACAGAAAAGTTCAATTATATATTTTAAATGGACAGAAATGTTATTTTAAAGCAAGATAATGACATTCTCACCTGGCTACTGTAAAGAGCAATGGACAGCTCAACACTGACCCCTAGTGGCGTTTCTGCTAGTGTGTTTCTACTTGTGAAAGAGGTGTGTGTTCCAGCATTTTTCTTTTGGTGTTAGTGTGTGTGTGAGTGTGCGTGTGTGCGTGCGTGCGTGCGTGCGTGTGTGCGTGCGTGCGTGTATGCACGCCTGCATGTGTACAAGCGGATTCCAAAAAAGTTGGGACACTTTGTATTTTGTGAATAAAATCGAAATGCTGGCAATTTCAAAACATTTAATATGTTAATAAGGCAGAGCCATTGAGAGTAACTCAATGGGTAGAGCATTATGTGCAGACAACATATCAGTTGTTAACGTCAAGCAGAATTATTGTTTTGAGGTAATTATGTCATCATTTAAAATTTGACCCATGCAACAAATCTCAAAAAAGTTGGGACAGGGCCAAAACATGTTGTAATAGTGGGATAATTCTAAAAATAACACAGGGAAGAATATTTTAAAACTGAAACTATATTGACTGCCAGCATGAATGCACAAATAAAATACCATCACAGAGAGGCTGTGGCACTCAGTAGCGAAGATTTTGAGGGACTAATTACTTATCTTTTACACAGAAAGATTGAATTATCAAAATTGCAGGCATATAAGGCCAATTTCCGTAATATAGAGCTCTGTGTAATCATTGCATGAGTTATAAGATCATGACATATTCGTTGACAACAAGCAAACTATGACACTTCAACAATGACAGCTCTCGAAAAAATTACCATAAACACAACACTTGATAAATAAACATGATGCAGACATCAAACAGTGTTGCATGCGACAAAGCTCATTCTACATGGACCTAAGAGACATGTGAAACTGTCCTCTGATTATATGATGGAAAATATTGCATCCTTTTTCAAAATCATGGAGTCATGCACCCTCCAGGTTATATAGAAAATGAATACTTCAGCTTGATTTAGTGGTCAGTCTGAAATACAGCATATGATGGTAAGGGGGTGCAGAGGTGCCTTGGTTATGGTCTTCTTACTCATGTAGAGCATTAAAATAAATGCTGAATAATATATACAGACTTTAAACAGCATACATAGCTACCAAGGCATTACGTTTTGGAGCACCTCCTTTAGATATTGCCCCATAATGGTGGCAAATTTCAATCTCTACTATGTTCCAACAGTGTGGTTCCATCATAAGAGTAAACAGGTCACAAAATAACTTTCTTGCAGACAGGATATGCCACATATTAAGCATAACAAGAATGTCAACAAGTTGAAGAACACACCTATCAGTTGAGCTGCTGAAATCATGTCTCACACATCAAAATACCTAATTATTGAATAAAATGATGCTATCAG
Organism: Engraulis encrasicolus; assembly: GCF_034702125.1. Taxonomy (NCBI): domain Eukaryota; kingdom Metazoa; phylum Chordata; class Actinopteri; order Clupeiformes; family Engraulidae; genus Engraulis; species Engraulis encrasicolus. The sequence continues at coordinate 38,494,204 of NC_085880.1, read as the reverse complement.
TCAAAGTATTTAACTGTTCAGTCTCATCCCTTGTGTTTTGTTTAGTCTTATCCAATATAAAAAGCATTTTATTGGCCCTGTCCCAACTTTTTTGGGATTTGTTGCAAGGGTGAAATTTTAAATGATGACATAATTACCTCAAAACAATATTTCTGCTCGACTTGAACAACTGATATGTTGTCTGTACATAATGCTCTACCTTATTAACACATTGAATGTTTTGAAAATGCCAGCATTTTGATTGTATTCACAAAATACAAAGTGTCCCAACTTTTTTGGAATCCGCTTTGTACATGAATGAATATGTACATGAGTGAATGTGTGCTTGTGCTTGTGCATGTGAGCATGTGTGTCAGAGAGTGGCTCTGTAGGGAGGTGTGTGTGTGTGTGTGTGTGTGTGTGTGTGTGTGTGTGTGTGTGTGTGTGTGTGTGTGTGTGCGTGTGTGTGTGTGTGTGTGTGTGTGTGTGTGTGTGTGTGTGTGTGTGTGTGTGTGTGTGTGTGTGCGCGTGCCTACCTGCGTGTGCATGTGTGCGTGTGTGTGTGTGTGCGTGCCTACCTGCGCGTTCCAGTCCAGGAGGTTGCTGACGAGGTGGTGTGTGAGTCTGGCCAGGGGGGCGGTGCAGGCCAGCTGCAGGTGTGTGTCCAGACTGAGGCGGCAGAACAGAGCCAGCAGCAGAACCAGCTCCTCATCAGAGTACGCACGCGGACACACCGCCGCACACACGCCCATGTACTGCAGGGAAACACACACACGCGTAAACACACGCACGCGCGCACACGCGCGCGCACACACACACACACGCACGCACACACACACACACACACACACACACACACACACACACACACACACAGACACACACACACGGAGCTTAACTCATCGGTTGCCAGTCATTTTCAAGGCAATTTTATTTGTATAGCGCATTTCATACATGAATGCAGTTCAATATGCTGTACAGTAAAGTAAGATAAAAATTCAAAGCCGAGTAACCCAGATTGCCCGTGGGTCGCGCCAAAATGTTGACTTGGCACCAGAAAGCTGAGAAAACGTCATTTGAAGCACACCGAAATCAGGGAAACATAACACATGCAGAGGATGTGTTATCCACATACAGAGACAGAGACAGACACAGATACAGAGACACAAACACACACACACACGTAAATGTGGGCAAAAAACACAAAGCGGAGAAACCAAAAGAGTGGGAGTTTAGGAGGTGGAGACCGTCGGCATCTGCATCGGAAGAAGTGAGTTGCCCCTGACTAGCTGACGGAGGGACAGGTTGACTTTTTACAGCACTAATGAATTGACTGCTTGATTATAGATGAGACAGATAGGCGTCATGCTTTGAGTCAAGGGAAAATGACACCACTGCTGCTTACTACGTGGAAGACACTGCAGCTTACTACGTGGAAGACCCATGAAGCTCAGTGTAGGCCCCATCTAGGCAGAGGGGGAATATACACTATAGAGGTCTGTGAGAGGTGGAAGAGACGTTGGTGGTTGTGTTTGTCAACACCAGAACAAAGGGGTATGACTAAGAAGCTGGTTGAGGAGTAAACCAGGTTAAGTTAAGAGGTAAATCATCTAATAGAAGAGCCTGGAGTACTCATTTTTTAAAGGCTCTTCTATAAGACGATTTACCTCTTAAATTCACCTGGTTTACTCCTGCACCAGCTTCTTAGTGTAGCCCCCAGAGACAGACATTAGTGTGTCTGACAGTGTGTTCGACATTTCCCATCTTCTCTGAAAATGCAATAAATATATTACCATTAGTTTTGTGTCATGTTGCCAACTAGCAGACAGACATAAAGAGAGACAAAGAAAGAAAGACATAAAGACATAAAGACATAAAGAGAGACAAAGAAAGAAAGAAAGAAAGAAAGAAAGAAAGAAAGAAAGAAAGAAAGAAAGAAAGAAAGACAAGACGAATAGATAGACAGACAGACCAAAAACAGCACCCCTGTGGGCCTGTCCTCTTTCTCCATAATCATGTTACTCTTGTGAAATGGCTATTCCAGGGTTGAAGGAGAGAGGAAGTGTCAGCACTTGCCCAAGATCCTACATTTCTCTGGCACAAGACAAGGAAGTTAAGAGAAGTTAGGAAAATACCTAAACCACTCTTTTATGGAAAGATTCGCATTAATAATGATAACAGAGCCAGGTCTCATTCCGGAGAAATCCGCTAGTAATGCGTCACAATAGTCGCGTGGGCGGGCGGCGGCCACGATGAGGGCCTTACCTCGGTAATGTTGTTAAAGTTGTGCTCTGGAAAAGAGGCGTGGTCTGTACTCCCGCACGCTGAGCCCCCGGGGTCAATGGCAGTGTTCCCACTGGCAAAACAGACGGAGAAACAATTCATCAAAAGAAAGAAGTTTACCGCACACTTTTAAAAAACGTTTTGTTTGTTTATTCAGAGCGAATGCGCTTCGCCTCTGTGTGTTATCAGGTTTGCTCAGGCATTGACAAACAATTCAATTCTTTCTTTATTTCAGACCCAGGGGGATCCAGATCACATAAAAAAAAATCACGGCACAGTAAAAACCACAACAACAATTAAAAACTACAGACAAAAAAAACCCCCATAACTCTCATTCATTGTCTCACATACAGGCATGTTCACCAGTGAGTGATTCCACATGTTAGAGAAGAGTCTCACAAGGCTACGGGGAAGGCTAGCCAAAACAGCAATTATACTGTTGACTCAGACACCCTGCACATGAGACGATCATCCTCAACACAGCTGTAACCTTCAGACAAACCTCACTCACTACATACCCCACGCGCACACGCACGCGCACTCACGCGCACACACCCTCGCTGAGTGACTACAACTACCAGTAACCACAAGGAAAAGAAAGAAACCTATTAGTCATCATTCATCATTTTTGCTTCCTTCAACGATAAAAGACAAACATTTAGTGAAGGTGAGGTCTTCTCTTTACAGTACACACCTTTTCTAACTAAAAATGTCTCTCCAATATTTTTTTTCAACCAACATAATAGATAATTCAGCACCATTTTTCCCACCAACTTGCCTTGAGTTTGCATTTTAATAAATATGAACATACAAATATGAACTGTTCATCCTGCCATCTTTTAATACTGGTTCAGGCTGAATCAATTCAGAATAAAGTCCGAGTTTGTGTGGGGTAAGACTCATTAATGTTACGACAACCATAGTCAAGCTTCAAGAAGTATTCACCGTGTGTCATGGTTGTACTTTACTTCAAGATCTTCAGCTAATTGAAAATATGAAAGTTAATGAGGAGCTTTAAGGAGAAGTTCCTCCCATGTCAACACGTATCTCATTAATGTATTACTTAAGGCCCTGTGCACTGTCATAGTGGTTCAGTATTATGGTAGTTAAGTTTTTTCAGAGACAGGGTTCCCACGCCTTTTTCATGAACAAATTCAAGCCCTTTTCAAGGACCTTCAAGCACCAAATTTTCAGTTTTCCAGCACCTTTAATAGGTTGCGGGAAGGGGGTGTGGGGGTCCTCCCCCAGAAAATGTTGTGTTTTTAAAATGCAATTTCCTGCATTTTCATTAATTTTAAGATGTTGAATGGCAAATCCCATCTGACATCTCACTCCCTCAGATTTTTGATGTAGGCCTACCTGTATTTCTATTATTTGGTTTACTGAGTTTGACTTTGGACAAATTCCAAGCATTTTCAAGCACTTCACCAAAAATTCAAGCATTTTCACAACCTTGAAAACACGTAATTAAAATTCAAGCATTTTCAAGGAATTCAAGCACCAGTGGGAACCCTGCAGTGACTATTACAACGTTCCAGTGGCAGGATGGTGACTGGTAAGGGGCTACCAAGAAGTCTACGTGTGATGGTGTGATTCCTTACAGCAGGTCTGTAATGTAATGTAATGTAATACATGTATAGTGTAATGTGATGTGATGTAGTCTAGTTGAGATGGTGTGATTCCTTACAGCAGGTCTGTAATGTTATGCAATACATATATAATGTAATGTGATGTAATCTAGTTGAGATGGTGTGGTTCCTTACAGCTGTAATGTAATCTATTGTCATCTATTGTAATCAGGGCTCCGAACCGGTTCAAGGAACGAAAACGAAAACCGAAAACGAACGAAATTTTATGGAATTTTTCAAGGAACGGAAACGGAAACGAAAACGAAATGGTCTTCAAGTGTTCCGGAACAAAAACGTTATTCTGAAATCTACAAACCGGTTAATAACGGTTTTTATTTCGTTCTCTATATTTCATACAAGTGCACGATTTTGTTTGAGGAGTAACCATGGCGACGAGCAGTCTTTTAGTTCGGCTACTGACGTGTATGAGGGGAAACATGCAGCAACAGCATTTTGCTTCACCTGAGCTCTTGCCGCCGATTGATAAAATATTGAGGAGCATTGGCCAATCAGAGTGCACTGCATTGTATGGAGAAACTTCCTGGGTAAATTTTAGGATGTGCTTCTCCTCAGAGATTTTGATAGGAAACTAGAACTAAACTGTCTCTGTTCTCCTGGCTTTCTCGTAGTGATTGGAAGTTGGCTCTAATAAACCCGCCCTAAAGTTGTTGACCACCAATATCAAATAAGTTTTTGTAAGAGAAATGACACTTTACCCGCGCTGTTCTTCAGTCTCATTCACGGACAGTAGGCCTACAGAGTTTTATATTGACACCATGGAGAGCAAAAGAGAACATGTCTTGAGATCGGCGTTGGGATTCCTACAGGGACAGAGTATTTGGACCATACAGTCTATGATTTGCAAAGGAATTGGATAGGCGATTTGATGAACCTAATTCGCAGAGTGCTCTCGAGAGGCAACTGGTGGGTAAGTCATGTTTAGCTTACTACTTGTAATGGCACCGCCGAGTGCCTCGATGTTCAATGCGGTTATGGCAAATTATGTTGTCGTAAAGTTACTGAAGTGCTTTTGTTGTGCGCAGCGTATCCCACTGTCGGTTGTAGAGAAGAGAGGTGAGAGCTGGTGTTTTATGTGCTGTAATCAAGGACGTCTTATTTATCTGTTGTGGTGGTCAATGCGGGATAAAGTCATTCGTGGTAGATGGACAGATGCTAGCTGACGTTAGCTGGCCCGCATGTTTCGATGGTTTCCTCAGTATTACGCAATATTTCCTGGCTGTCATCACGAATAACAGTAGGTCGCGTGTGACAACGAGCAGGGATAGAGAAAGACTGTCGTGCAAAGGGCTGGGCTGATGGGTTGGACTACGTGGAAACTTTTGTGACGCTTCTGTTGGGCTACAAAAGGTCTCCGGTTTTGTGGTGATGGACTTGCACTGTAATGGTTGGTAGCCGATATCTGAGAGCATATCCGAGGTTTCAGACTATGCAACCTGTCCCTTCTCTAGAACTAGTGACCCCTTGCATCGTGCACATCTCAAAACAGTTTGGGATTTTTTTGTGGAGCAAACTGTGTCCCCTTTACTTACACGTTTCACTTGCTGCAAACCTAATCATGGCCTATTAAATAGAGCTAGGCAAGAACTGAAATCCATGCCTATCGACACCTCTTATTATGCTGACGTTTACCTGCGCTATTCCAGAGATTTTTTTTAGGAACTCTCTCTGGCTATTTTTTTAAACTCTCTGGCTATTCTGTATTGTGCCTCCCTAATCAACATCCACCCACCGCTACTGGGCTGGCATAGGCTACTTTTGATAAGAATTATAGGCATCCGGTTAAATCTGCCAGGATGGAGCCCATCTGAGTGTTTTTGGGTGTGTTATTATTTTTGAGAATAGCTGTGTAAATCAAGGGGAAATAATGAGTACGTCTATTCTAAGATAAAGTCCACGAAAATAGACTTAATATGGCCGTTAAACACTGCAGGAACGTTAAGAACGAACGTTATTTTTCGTTCCGAACCGGTTCAGGAACGATATTTTTGTGGGGGAACGATTGCAGGAACGAAAACGTTAAACTGAAACTTGCCTGAACCGTTCGGAACGGAACGTTTGAAAAATAATTTCGTTTTCAAGCCCTGATTGTAATGTAATGTAATGTAATCTAATTGTGATAGTGTGGTTCCTTACAGCAGGTCTGTAATGTAAAGTAATGTAATGTAATGTAATGTAATGTAAAGTAATGTAATGTAATGTAGTCTAGTTGTGATGGTGTGGTTCCTTACAGCTGTAATGTAATGTAATGTAATGTAGTCTAGTTGTGCTGGTGTGGTTCCTTACAGCAGGTCTCTAACGTAATGTAATGTAATGTAATGTAAAGTAGTGTAATGTAATGTAATGTAATGTAAAGTAGTGTAATGTAATGTAAAGTAGTGTAATGTAATATAATGTGATGAAGTCTAGTTGTGCTGGTGTGGTTCCTTACAGCAGGTCTGCCTCTGTGAAGGGCGGCTGCAGCATGTCCAGGGGGAACATGCGGATGAAGGGCACGCCCATGTTGAGCAGCACCAGCGCCACGTCCCGCACGCTCGGCACCCACACTTGGAAACGCAGGTCCCCACTCTCTACTAAACACACACACACACACACACACACACACACACACACACACACACACACACACACACACACACACACACACACACACACACACACACACACACACACACACACACACACACACTTTAGTTACACACCTAGAAACGCAGGTCCCCGCTCTTTACTGAACAGAAAACACACACACACACATATTAGTTACACACACACACAGACACAGACAAAGACACACACACCTAGAAACGCAGGTCCCCGCTCTTTACTGCACACACAACACACACACACCCAGACAAACATTACACACCCGAAAACGCAGGTCCCTGTTAGCTACTGAACACACACACACAGTCATTACACACATTACACACCTGCAGACGCATGTCTCCACTCAACACACATACACAAAACACAAACACCTGGTCCCCACTCTAAAATGTTGACTCTTTAAGTGTTTTAACAACTGACTGGCCCTGATAGAACTGTCATAATTACATTATGGGACGAACACTCTGGTGCCTGGTATATTCCCAGTGCTTGACTGAACATTGTATTAACATAATGGCCACGTTTACATGACGCTTTTAATTCCAAACTAATAATTCAGAATTTAATAGTTCACATTGGTTTACATTGAACTTTCATTTAATTCCGAACTGTGAGGTGTTCACATGACATTTTCAAAGCCGAATTAAGCTTTATTCAGAATTAAATTGAGTTAATTATGAATTAAATGTCTCATGTAAACGACGCCATTGCACAGGTAAAATAATATACAGGTTCCAGACTCATATGCTTACCTATCCTCAGGCCAGCCGTCAAAGCTATTTCCTTCAGATTCTGCAGGATCTGGGCTGATATGCGCAGGTCTGAATGCACTGACATCATCTAGAGGGGATAAAGAATTTAAACCACACACTGATGAAGGCTTGATAGCCGTTACACGTTTGCTTTTGGACATGGTGGTAATCTATATATATAAATAATGAGACTTAGTTTGTGAGTGCGGATTTTTCTTCTTTCAGATAAAGAATTTAAAAACACATATTGGATCATTATAGGCATGAGAGAGAGAGAGAGGGACAGAGAGACAGAGAGAGAGATGGACATATTGATAGTGAATAAGACAGAGACAGAGAGAAAGAGAGGGAGCGAGAGAGACACAGACAGAGAGAGAGAGAGAGAGAGAGAGAGAGAGAGAGACACACACAGACAGAGAGAGAGAGAGAGAGAGAGAGAGAGAGAGAGAGAGAGAGAGAGAGAGAGAGAGAGAGAGAGAGTAAAAAAGAAAGACCGTTTAAAAAGAACATTAAAATGGAGGTGTGGCACCCCTTTACCAAGTAAGTAATGAAAGCAGTGTGGTGTTAGATAAGGTTACCTGGAAGAGCCAGCGTGCCACAGCAGGGGGGCAGGGGCTGGTGGCGAAGGCCGTCTTCAGCAGCCCTGCCTGGACCAGCAGGAGGGCTTGACTGGGGCTGGCCCTGGGAAACACACACACACATTCACACACAACCACATACACACACGCACACACACACACACACACACACACACATACATGCAATGCACGGACACACACATGCACCCGCACACACACATAAAATCAAACACATACACACACACACTCACACACACACACACACACACACACGCACAGTGAGAGAAAATAAGCCTGCCAGCCAGACAACAGCACCCACAGAGGATCATGGTAACCTCTGCAGACACCACTTAAATCCCCTAGGGGGCGCAGATGAGTAAAGTCAAGTCAAGTCAAGTCAAGTTTATTGTCAATTTCTTTACATGCACTGGTCATACAAAGAATTTGAAATTGCGTTTCTTGCTCTCCCATGCAGACATAGACTAATCTAGGTAAGGACATAGACAGTATAGACATAGACAGTACTCATACATGGACATAGACAGTATGGACGTAGACATTGCTCATACAGACATTTAAAGTGCAAGACTGGACAACAGAAGACTTGTAGAGAACATACATTAAGAGGAGGTATTTTGTTGTTCTTTTTCCTAAAAGTCCTTTATAGCGTTCTGACATAGTAATAGTAGCATTTGAAGAAATAAATAATTAAAAAAAAGGTTTTTATTTAAATACACCAGCAGCAGTATGTGTGTGTGTGTGTTTGTATGTGTTTTGTGTGCGTGTGTGTGTGTGTGTGTGTGTGTGTGTGTGTGTGTGTGTGTGTGTGTGTGTGTGTGTGTGTGTTTAGTGCAGGTAGAAAGTGCGGTGTGCGTCTGTGTGTGTGTACCTGTGTATGTGTGTGTGTGTGTGTGTGTGTGTGTGTGTGTATGTGTGTGAGTATGAGTTGTGTGTCAGTGTGTGTATGTTTGGGTTTAGTGCAGAAAGTGCAGTGTGCTTGTGTGTGTGTGTGTGTGTGTGTGTGTGTGTGTCTGTGTGTGTGTGTGTGTGTGTGTGTGTGTGTGTGTGTGTGTGTGTGTGTGTGTGTGTGTGTGCATGTGTATGTTTTGAGTTAGTGCAGGTTGAAAGTTCAGTCACAGATGTAGTAGTGCAGGTGGAGTGTTCAGTCGCAGATATGGTGGTGGGGATGAGGGGGGGGAGCGTTGTCAGTGGCCTGGCTGGCTAGAGGCTGACAGTGAAGGGAGAGTGGGTTGAGTGTTCAGTATCTTGATTGCTTGATGCATCGTGCTGCTTGTAAGCCTGGTGGTACGGGAACGGAGGCGCCTGTACCTCTTTCCAGAGGGCAGGAGGCTGAACAGTTTGTGTGCAGGGTGGCTTGTGTCTTTGATGATCATCAGTGCTTTTCGGGTGAGGCGTGCGGTGTAAATGTCCTGCAGGGAGGGGAGTGGTACTCCAATGATCTTCTTCGCTGTGTTCACAACACGCTGGAGTGTCTTCCTGTTTTTCTCCGTGCAGCTTCCTCCCCACACTGTGATGCAGCTGGACACGACGCTCTCTATGGTTCCTCTGTAGAATGTTGTCATGATGGAGGGTGTAGCACTTGCCTTCTTTAGTTTGCGCAAGAAGTAGAGACGCTGATGGGCCTTCTTCGCCAGTGATGTAGTGTTGGTGGTCCAAGAGAGGTCGTCGCTGATGTGCACTCCAAGGAACTTGGTGCTGCTCAGTCTCTCCACAGCATCACCGTCGATGGTCAGTGGTGGCAGTTGTTTTAGGACCCTCTGAAAGTTGACAACAATCTCCTTGGTCTTGTTGACATTCAGCAGGAGGTTGTTGTCTTTGCACCATCTGGCCAGCAGGTCTACTTCTTCTCTGTAGTGGGTCTCATCGCCCTTAGTGATGAGGCCCACCAGTGTTGTATCATCCGCAAACTTCACTAGATGGTTAGTGCTGTGGGTCGTTGTGCAGTCATGTGTCAGCAGCGTGAACAGCAGGGGGCTGAGAACACAACCTTGCGGAGCCCCCGTGCTCAGGGTCAGGGTGCTTGAGGTGTTATTCCCTACCCGTACTGCTTGTGGTCTCTGCATCAGGAAGTCCAGCAGCCAGTTGCAGAGGGAGGTGCTGAAACCTAGTTTGTCCAGTTTTCTGATGAGTTGTTGTGGTATTATGGTATTGAATGCTGAGCTGAAGTCAATGAACAGCATTCTCACATATGAGTCTTTATTGTCCAAGTGGGTGAGGGCTGGATGGAGGGCAGAGCAGATTGCATCCTCCGTGGATCGCTTGGCTCGGTATGCGAACTGGTAGGGGTCCAGGGTGGGGGGTAGGGTGGCTTTGATGTGTGACAGGACTAGCCGTTCGAAGCACTTCATGATTATGGGCGTCAGTGCTACAGGACGGTAGTCATTGAAGCATGATGGTGATGATTTCTTCGGCACGGGTATGATGGTAGCAGCTTTGAAAAGTGATGGGATGACTGCTTGCTCCAGAGAGATGTTAAAGATGTCTGTGAAGACATCCTTCAGCTCTTCTGCACAATCCTTCAACACTCGGCCAGGTATGTTGTCTGGGCCAGCTGCTTTGCGTGGGTTGATGGTGGCCAGTGTCCTCTTCACACTGGCAGAGGACAGGTACAGGGGTTGATCATGGGGGGGAGGGGGAGTTTTCTGTGGATGAGTGTCATTTTGTGCTTCAAAACGGGCAAAGAAACTGTTCAGGTCGTTTAGCAGAGAGGTGTTGTTGTCACAGCTTCGTGGTGCGGGCTTATAGTCCGTGATGGCCTGTATGCCCTGCCACAGGCTCTGTGCATCTCTGCTGTCTTTGAAGTGTGTTGTTATTTTGTCCGAGTATTCCTTTTTTGCTTTCCTGATGCCCTGGGACAGGTTTGCTCTTGCTGCTTTTAGGCCAGCTACGTCTCCTGCTCTGAAGGCTTTGTCTCTGGCCCTCAGCAGTCTGTGAACGTCTCCTGTGAACCATGGCTTCTGGTTGGCCCTGGTGGTGATGCGTTTTATTTCTGTAACATCATCAATGCATTTTGTGATGTAGGAGGTCACGGTGTCTGTGTACTCCTCAATGTCAATGTGGTTGCTGTGGCAGCTGTTTTGAACATGTCCCAATCTGTGGTTTCAAAGCAGTCTTGTAGTCGTGACACGGCTCCTTCTGGCCATTTTCTCACCTCCTTCAGAGCTGGTTTGGTGAGTTTTACCTTTTGTCTGTAGGCTGGCAGTAGCAGAATCGTTAGGTGGTCTGATAGGCCGATGTGGGGGATGGGCTTTGCCTTGTATGCTCCTTGTTTTGGGGTATAAACAAAGTCCAGGGTGTTTTGTCCTCTTGTTGGAAAGTTAACATGTTGGTGAAATTTTGGAAGAACTGTTTTGAGATTTCCGTGGTTGAAATCTCCCATGACCACTGTGAAGGCATCTGGGTGTGCATCTTGTTGTTCACTGATTCCCCGATGCAGCTCGTTCAGTGCCTCGCTTCTGGCGCTGGTGGTATTGCTAGGAGCGAGGTAAACTGCGACCAGTAGAATGGCGGATATTTCTCTTGGTAGATAGAAGGGTCGGCACTTGATGATCATGAACTCCACTAGTGGAGAGCAGTGTCTCTGTACCACCGTAGCATTTTTGCACCAAGCATCATGTGTGTAAACACATATTCCTCCCCCTCGTTTTTTCTCTGCAAGGGCTCTGTCCGCTCGGTGGCACGTAAGTTGCTCCAGTTGTAAAGCCGAGTCGGGTATGCCGTCGTTCAGCCATGATTCTGTAAACACGGTCACACAGCAGTTCCTCACAGTTTTGTTCGCTGATCTTAGTAGCCGTATGTCATCCATCTTATTGTCCATAGATCTTACGTTTGCCAAGAGAATTGATGGTATTGCTGGACGAGTTGGGTTGGCTGCAAGCCGTGTTTCGACGCCACCTCGTTTGCCTCTCTTCCTAATTCTAGAGCACCTCTTTCGCCGTCTCCATGTAGGCGAAGCAGACGGGTCCGATGTATGCCGCCGTAGTATCCCAAGTTCTTCCAGTGTCTCTATTGGTATATCCAATACATCGCTTGAGTTGTCCATTCTTATCTGCAACAGCTGTTGCCGACTGTACATGCGTTCCGACATAGTTTCCGACGATAGACATTTCGAATGACACATTATAACACAAAATAAACACTGCGAGTTGGGAGAGTAAGGAGTCGCTGCAGCTACGTGCGCCACGTCCGGGTAAAGCTGCAAAGGTGCTGCAAAAGGTGGACCGATACCATGGCAGGGGATGGCAGTTGAGTTCACATGTGAGTCAAGGCAAGTTAGCAAATATAATGAGTATAATAATATAATACTGCCGATATAAATTAGCCTGAGGCTAACTCATGGACAATGCATGGAATGGCAGTATTTATGTTTCAATTGTAGATACATGGTCCCTAAGAAATTGAAATGAATAGAATAATAAAGTGCATGTGCATGTGGACAATAATGACTAATACAGGGTCGGCAGTTAAGTTTGTATGTGAGTCAAGGCAGGTTAGCGAATACTTTTGGTAATGTAGGTGTCGTATCCTTGTAGCTGGATATTTTTTAATGTGGATATTTTTTTTATCCTGTTAAGGTGTAAATGCAACATTTGGATAAACTATTGTAAGAGGTGCCTTTTAGTCCCCTAAATATATTTTTAAAACCAGATTTTTCATCTGCAGATTTCAAACCTCCGTATACGTTGAAACATAAGGCCAAAACAGCTACATTTACAAAAATATCCAGCTACGTGGAAACAGCACCATACAGTAGTGTATACTATGCATTAGTATACTAATGACTAACACACAGCTGTGTACCTGAGAAGTGTGCGCTGGGCCCGGTTCTGTGGCGAGATGCCCTCCGTGGGCAGCGCCAGGCTGTGCTGGGTGAAGAGGCGTCCGAAGGTGGCCGGGGAGAAGAGCTCCTCGCCGGGGTGCACGTCCCGGATGGTGGTGGCCAACAGCGTGTAGCGCTGCACAAACTTACTGCATGGGTACAAAGGAGACACATTGGGGAATTAATGCACAAACTTACTGCACGGGCACAGTGGAGACACATTGGGGAATTAACAAACTTACTGCACGGGCACATAGGAGACATTGGGGAATTAATGCACAAACTTACTGCACGGGTACAGAGACGACACATTGGGGAATTAATGCACAAACTTACTGCACGGGCACAGAGGAGACACATTGAGGAATTAATGCACAAACTTACTGCACGGGCACAGTGGAGACATTGGAGAAATGCACAAACTTACTACACGGGCACAGACGACACATTGGGGAATTAATGCACAAACTTACTGCACGGGTACAGAGACGACACATTGGGGAATTAATGCACAAACTTACTGCACGGGCACAGAGGAGACACATTGAGGAATTAATGCACAAACTTACTGCACGGGCACAGAGGAAACACATTGGGGAATTAATGCACAAACTTACTGCACGGGCACAGAGAAGACATATTGGGGAATTAACAAACTTACTGCACGGGCACAGAGGAAACACATTGGGAAATTAATGCACAAACTTACTGCACAGGCACAGTGGAGACAATGAAGAAATGCACAAACTTACTGCATGGGTACAAAGGAGACACATTGGGGAATTAATGCACAAACTTACTGCACGGGCAGAGAGACAACACATTGGGGAATTAATGCACAAACTTACTGCACGGGCACAGTGGAGACACATTGGGGAATTAACAAACTTACTGCACGGGCACATAGGAGACACATTGGGGAATTAATGCACAAACTTACATGGAAACCATGTAATATCATACAATAGACAACTTCTACTTTATTATACAACTCTGCAAATGTACACAGGTCATTGGTGTTTTTTTTATAGTTGCAGATTTCAGGTGGTACTACCACAGCAAATGGCAAGAACTTAATTAGTACCCGTAATTGGTAATCAATGTACAGCAGGGAATATGCTTCTTCGATAACAGATCCACTAAAACCAAAGAAAACTCATTGAATACACGTCTTATCCAGCAGCTTAAATATAAAACATAAGCAATGCAATGACAATTGACGCTACTGTACAAAGAAGGGAACTGTGGGGAGTGGGGAGTTGGGGCAGGAACAGCTTCTCCATACTGACATGCAGTGGGGTGGCCAAGTTGTGGAATCTTCCTATTGACTGTAGCATAGAGGTTCTCAACGGGGGTATTGCAGCCCAGCGGGGCATTGGGGAGCTGTGAGGGGGGCTCTCAATTGCAGATGGGGGGGGGCAAGGGTCTATATTGCTTTTAAATACAAGGGGGGCATTTGAAGGTTTATGACAAGGTCAAGGGGGCGTTGGAAGGCTTGTGATGAGGTCAAGGGGGAATTTGGTAAGGTAAAAGGTAACATTTGTGAATGGGCTGCATGAATTCGGGAAAGAAGCTGCTACAAAAACGATCACAGCGTACCTTTAAGAAAGGAACCTAACCTTGCCTAAACCTTGAAGACACACTGACGAAGGCAATAAATAGCAGGTTGTTGTCACTGAGGCAGTAACGAGAGAGACATGTGCACATACTGCTGTTCCTGAGAGATGTCCTCCTCCTGCTCCCCCTTCTTCTCCTCTTCATCCTCCTCCTCCTCTTCCTCAGCGTTCAGCTGCAGTAGGTCCTCCTGGCAGCCCTGCAACAGCTCCTCCTCGCGGGCCTTGGACCTGAGCACAGGACGATAGGTAAGGGTTAACCCATTTTCGCCTGGAGCGACACACTGCTGCATATGCACACACATTCTAATGCAAAATAAGCATCTGAGTCTGAGACATTTAGGTTTTAACCCATTGTGTCCTGGAGCGACATATACGCTGCATTCAGGCTCTTGACATTTGAGAAGTATTTATTTAAAAAGTGGCTATGTTAGAGCTGAATGAACACATTCTAATGCAAAACGAATGCCCTAGCGTTTAAATGCAACTTATTTCATGTTTTGATGGTCTTCGGAGGCTGAGATATAGGTTTTAATAGGCAGAGGGCATCCTTTCCCAAAATGGGCTTAGGCTAAAATGGGTTAATCAGGGCTGAAAAACCTTTTTCATTCGAAATTACATTGGGTTTCCATACCACTGTAGTATGCACGCGATACCAGTGTGCAAGGTGCCACAGTTAATTATTAACCAATTAACCAGTGCTCTTCTCCATCCTCCTCCATGACCTTAGCATGGTACCGTCCCGTCGCACTGCTCCCTTTCGGGCTGCCCCCTTGCACGGGTGAAGCATAAATGCAATTTCGTTGTGTGCAGTGTGCTGTGTCAAAATGACAATAGGAGTTGGAGTTTCCCAGTGTGCAAGGTGCCACTCTGCTCACCTCTGATTCTGTTCCCTCTCGAGCAGCATCTGGTCAAGGGTGTTCTTGTAGCAGACCGGTTTGGCTTTGACAGGCTCCACCTAACATTTAAACAAAAAATACCACACGGTTACTGAGGGCAAAAATTGGCTGCATCTTAAAAAAAAAAAAGCTTGTGCCAAGGGCATCTTAATGTGCATACCGTATGTGTGTGAGAAAAGCAAATAAAACTTAAAACTAGAGACACCTGATTGTGATCGGCCGATACTGCCTAAAAATACCTACATTGGCCACACCAATAAAGCGCAGAAATAGATTGCGATATATTAAATTCCTCACACATATTTTTTGTTTTTTAAAAGCTTGATTGTATCAAGGGTTATCTTAATGCACATATGCATGTGAAAAGGGCCAAATAAATTGAAGACAGATACAAGACTGGGCATCTTTAGAAGCAGAGCGAACAGGGCTTACAGTAAGAGAAGAGGATGCATGCAAGAAAAAAGGAAGCAATAATCCAGGAAAGAGAAAGGAAAGTAAAAAAATAAATAAAGGTGCACTGTGTAATATTTGTACTAGTCTATTTCCAGAATTCATGCTGCCAGTTCACAAATGTTACCTTTTGCACGAATACTTAAATCCACAATCAAATTATAAAAATTCATCATGACTGAGACAGTTGCACTTTTCATTCATGACGAGGTGGATCTTCTCCATGCCTGCCTTACAGTAAGAGAAGAGGATGCATGCAAGAAAAAGGAAGCAACAGTCCAGGAAAGAGAAAGGAAAGCAAAAACAGGAACTTCAGTGCGAGCGGGAAAAAGAAAACAAAAGGAATAAAAAAGGGGAAGCCAAATAACCACAAGAGATGGGAAAGGGGCTGAAAGTGGGGCTGATAGGAAAACGATGACAAACTATCCCACATGTTGCAAAAAATGCATCCACCATTGATAGCTTTAAATCTAGACTCTGTAGAAGCTGTTCTCAGATGTACTCCCCTAGCAGCTTTAAATTATATATTTTCATGATTGTCTTTATTATTAACCATGTGTTTCATCTTAATGTTTTAATTTTCTTTTACTCCTATTTCTTTCTTTCATTTTCTTCTTCATTCATTTTTTTGTAAAGCACATCGAGTTGTATCTGTGTATGAAATGCGCTATAAAAAAAAACAAAACAAAAAAACAAAAACAAATAAACTTGCATTGCCTTGTTCAAAGAAAATGAAGAAAAAGCCTCACACTCTGCTGCATGTTATATTTTGAAGTAATGATTCAGCCGTCTGGCCGTCGAGAGAAACGGCTGAAACGTCACTTCAAAAAAAAAAAATGGAGCAGAGTGTGCAACATTTTCTTTATTTCTTTGAAATTTGATTGCCAGCACCTCAAAAAAAACCTTTTTTTGATGTGTGTCCGATATAGAAAGAAAAATGTCTTCACTTAATGTTCTTGATTGTGTCCGATACCTCATTTTCTTTAAACTATACAACCAACCACTAATGCCACCACACTCACCGTGACTCTGACTCCTCTGGTTCTGGCCATAGGTGTGCCGGGCTCGGGGAAGGCGCCCTTCTCCGGCGTAGCGGGCGGCCGCGCGCTGCGCTCCAGGATCTCCTGTAGGGACAGCAGCTTCTCCTCCTCACTGCTGCTGCTGGTGGAGCTCATGGAGCAGTCCAGCCCGTCGCCCAGGCCCAAGTCGTCCTCCAGCGGGTCCACCCACTTCACCCGCTCCCCGGGGCTACGAGGGCGAGAAGGGGAACGAGAGTAGAGTAGAGTATTAGTTATTGATCTCGAGGGGAAATTAAGGTGTGCTGTGCAGTAGCATAAATATATTGGAAAAACAGAGTACACAATACAGTACAATTACTTTACATTACAATTAATTACATTACAATTACAAATTGTACTTTGCTTTTCTCACAACCTCCATATCCCTAATCCAGCACCTTTGCCACTGAGCCAAGCAGCTGGCTAGTACTTTGCTTTTCTATGTTGATAAGGACCACGCACTTGTGTCTGTTACAAAAAAAAGAGGTGAATTGAAAATTGAATTACAAGAATTAAAAAACGGAATAAACAAGACAGTACACACATCATTGCACATACAGTATGTTAACATAAGAGCCATACCTGTGGGGTGAGGAGAGCTCAGCAGGGGCACCTGCCGGCTGGTCCTGACCAGGCCTCGGATACGGCTGCTGCTGCTGCTGCTGCTGCTGCTCTGGAGAGGAGTCAGGGTCTAATGTCAGCGAGAGGAAGGTGTCCGCCGCCTCTTCTGTGGACACGTCGGCATCGCCTATCTCCATGGCGTCCTTGTCAGTCGCGTCCTCAGCTGGTGATTGGCCAATGGGGGATGCGGCAGAGCGAGAAGTAAGAGGAGGAGAGTCCGGGCCGGATGTGGCGGGAGGAAGGCAGGACACATCGTCGACGTCGTCAACGTCCATGTCTACCGTTAGCTGCGAGCAGTCAGGGGTGAGGAAATCATCCAGGCTGTCCAGGGGGGGAGAAGGGGAGCGGGAGACAGGGTCAGGCTGAGAGACAGGAGGAGAAGGGGAGCGGGAGACGCCGTCAGGCTGAGACCCCAGGCGACAAGGAGAGGGGGGGCGGGGCATGGGGTCGGGCTGAGAGACAGGAGGTGAAGGGGAGCGGGAGACAGGGTCGGGCTGAGAACCCAGGCGACAAGGAGAGGGGGGGCAGGGCATGGGGACGTGGACAGGCTGGGAGCCAGGGGGAGAAGAAAAGGAACAGGGGGCGCGGTCAGGCTGAGACCCCGGTGGAGAAGGGGAGCGGGGGACGGGGTCGGGCTGAGAACCCAGGCGACAAGGAGAGGGGGGGCAGGGCATGGGGACGGGGACGTGGACAGGCTGGGAGCCAGGGGGAGAAGAAAAGGAACAGGGGGCGGGGTCGGGCTGAGAACCCAGGCGACAAGGAGAGGGGGGGCGGGGCATGGGGGCGGGGTCGGTCTGAGAGCCCGGGGAGGTAGAACCCCCACAGGGGGCAGGAGAAGAGGGCCGCGGCAGCGGGCATGCAGCTGGGGTCACATCACTGCTGCTGCTGCTGCTGCTGATCTCCATATCCTGCCCACAGCCATCTTTGCCATCCGCCTGAGGAGAGAGGCCCCTGGCGGCAACAGCAGCACTCATCACTGGCACAGCTGGTGAGGAAGAGGAGAGAGGGGCAGTGGAGGAGAGTGCTGGCTTAGATGACGACAACGATGATGAGGATAATGATGATGATGATGACAAAGGCACAATTGGTGAATGCTTCGCCTCGGGTGTCAACACATCCCCACCTGGTCCTCCGCTGGTCTTTGTGAAGGCAGACTGGACACATTTCACTGGGCTGATCAAACCAGCATCACCATCACCACCACCAGAAGAGGAAATGACCGAGCCGACCACACCAGCATCACCACTAGCAGCAGCAATTGCAGAGGAAGAGGAGGAGGAGGAAGAGGAGGAGGTGGTGGTGGTGGAAGAGGAGGTGGAAGAGGGGATGGAAGAGGTGGTGGTGGTGGTGGAGGAGGAGGAAGAGGAGGAGGTGTTGGTGGAAGAGGAGGTGGAAGAGGTGGTGGTGGTGGTGGAGGAGGAGGAAGAGGAGGAGGTGGTGGTGGAGGATGAGGAGGAGGAGGAGGAGATGCGTGGCTGCTTGGCACTGGGCATCCCGAGGGGAGGGCTGCTCGCCTGGTGTTTCAGGGGCACCGCTTTGGCCGCAGCGCGCTGGAAGAACGGGTGGATGGGTCGCGCAGGTCCAGCAGTGGCAGTGTTTGCGTTTGCAGGTGTGCTTTTGTTGGGCGTAGTAGACAGAGAAGTGGTGGTGGTGGACGTGGTCAGGGTCGAGTTCGACACCGTGAGGGGATCTGCAGTTTTAGATATGGTGCTCGGTGGAGGACATGCTGCGGTTCTGTTGGGTGCCGTCGGTACGGGACTTACGGCACCTGTCTGTGGACCAGTGGGTCCAGATGAAGTGGTACTGCGGGTATCCGCTGCGGTTCTGTTAGGTGTCGGTGTGGAACTCACAGTCGCCGTGTGTGGTCCTGCGGGCGTTGACGAAGAAGAGGTAGTGCTGCTCGCTGTGGTTCTTCTGTTGGCTGTCGATGTGGGACTGGCAAGCGCAAGCCCTGGCTGTGCGGAGGCAGTGAGCAGAGGCCTTGGCGTCGCAGTGGCAGGTGTGTGATTGTGTACGGGTCTTGGTGCAGAGCTCAGTAGCACCTGCCGTGGTGCCGACATCTGTGGCTGCACTGGTCTGGGTACCGCAGCCGGTGTCAGAGCCCGACTCGGGGTGATGGCCCGTGCAGAATTCACAAGTGCCGGTCGTGGAGGTGTAGACATCTGAGGCTGTGCTGGCCTTGGTACCGGCGTGAACGTCAACATGCGGTTGGTGGGTGCAGAATTCGGTGGCGGCGGCGCGTGGCGTGGTCGTCCAGAGTTCACTGGTGTCGTCTGCCGTGGCGCTGGCATCTGTGGCTGCACTGGTCTCGGTACCACCGGTGTCCTCGGGCTGTTGATCGGCGCAGAATTGACAAGTGTCGTTTGTGGTGCATTATGCGCAGGTGTGTGCCGTGGCGTTGGCATCTGTGGAGTCACAGACGACGGACTGTTGGCCAGCAGAGCGCGTGGTGCCCTGACCACGAAGATGACCTGACGTGGCCCAACGAGCGCCGGGTTCGCCGCCGAGGAGGGGGAGGAGGCAGGGGGATGGTAAGGCTGTGGAGCAGGCCGACTGAAGGGAGTCAGGGTGAGCTGTTGGAGGACGCGGGGCTGCTGAGAGGCGGCCGGGCGCTGCGGCGTGAACACGGGCCCAACGCCACTGCCACCAGGAAAGCTAGGGAGCCTGGGTGGTGCAGGAGAAGGACGAACAGCTGCAGGTGCTGCCGTGGCGAGAGGGGCGGAGGCTTGAGGCCGAGGCATGAGCACCTGGTACACCTGCGGGGACACCAGCACCGGCTGCGTCTGGCGGGGAGCCGCGCTGCCGCTTTGCGTGGTGATGATGATCCCCCTGTACGCCGCCAGAGGGGACTGGGTTGCAGCTGCTGATGCTGAGATCACCCTCGGGGGAGGGGGAGGCTGGGGGGAGGGGAGTCCATGTCCCCCGCCGAACACTGAAGGCCTGGGTACCACCTGGTGACCTAGATAGATAGATAGATAGATAGATAGATAGATAGATAGATAGATAGATAGATAGATAGATAGATAGATAGATAGATAGATAGATAGATAGATAGATAGATAGATAGATAGATAGATAGATAGATAGATAGATAGATCATTTATTCGTCTTAACAGAAACTTGTGTTCTGTGCCATTGACCGTGCATCTGATACAGAAACAGAAAACAGAAACAGAAAAAAAACACAAAAAGACACCCCCCCCAATGACATAAACAAAGCATGACATAGGACAAGACAAAAACAAAACTCATATAATACAATGGTAAAGTGCCGTTATCTTACAGTTGGATTCTGGGATATACTGACCTGGGCCAGAAGGAGTGAAGACCGGGCGGGGGTGAGAAGGGATCGGTCTCGATGGCATTGTACTTGTTGCTGTGGTGGTAGACACAGCTTGAGGTGTGGTTTGGCTTGGACTTGTTGTGGAGGGATGCGTCTGGGTCGACGGGGTGCACTCAGTGGATGTTGTCTCTGTGGGAGCTGGAGCAGATGTGCATGTCGTGGACACTGGCTCTGACTCCGACGCCTCGGGCTTCTGCGTTGGGTGCGCACTCGAGTGTGTGGGCTGCGTGGAGCTTGTGGTGGTTATTATGGGCGTGTGTGATGGCTGATCAGCTTCGGGTTGAGTGAGTGGCGGCTGCGGACACGTGTTTGTCGTCAAGCTTTCAGGCTGGGGGGACGACACTGCTGTACTTTTTATGGGATGTTGTGTTTGTGTGGGCACGGGCTGTGTGGAGTTTACAGGAAGGGAAGAGCCTGGCCGTTCTGCCTCTGACTGAGGAGGGCGTGTACACACGTCTGTCGGTGCACAGTCAGGCTGTGTGGATGCTGTGTCTTCAGAGGGCTGGTTGGGCACAGGCGGTGTAGATGCTGTGCTGTCGGAAGATGGGGTCGGCACAGACTGTGTAGATGCTGTGTTCTCAGAGGCCTGGGTCGAAACAGGCTGTGCGGATGTGTTCTCAGAGGACTGGGTCGTTACAGACTGTGTATATGTGCTGTCGGAAGATGGGGTCGGCACAGGCTGTGTGTTCTCAGAGGGCTGAGTCGACAGAGGCTGTGTGGATGCTGTGTTTTCACAGGGCTGTTTCGTCAGAGGCTGTGTGAGGCTAGCCGGCGTCACACACGCCTTCCCTTCTGCCGCAGGTGGTGGTGGTGGTGGTGGAGGAGGGGTGGCGCTCAGGGATACGCTGGCAGGCTCAGACACAGGTGCAGCGGAGAGGGATTGTTTCGGTGCAGGGGAGGGGGTATGTTTTGGTGCAGGTGGAATCGAGGGCGTATTTTTCGATTCAGGTAAAGAAGATGGTGTGTCTTTCGGAGCAGGTGAGGGGGTTCCTTTCTGTGCAGGAGAGGGGGTACCTTTCGCTTTAGGTGCTGACGATTGATTACTTTTCTGAGCAGACGAGGGGGTATCTTTCTGTTTAGTTGCAGGAGAGGGGGTATCTTTTGATCGAGGGGCAGGAGAGGGGGTATCTTTTGATTTAGGTGCAGGAGAGGGGGTAGCTTTCGCTTTAGGTGCTGACGATTGAGTACTTTTCTGTGCAGACGAGGGGGTATCTTTCTGTTTAGGTGCAGACGAGGGGGTATCTTTCTGTTTAGGTGCAGACGAGGGGGTATTGTTCGATCGAGGGGCAGGAGATGGAGAAGCTTTCGCTTTAGGTGCAGGTGATTGAATACTTTTCTGTGCAGACGAGGGGGTATCTTTCTGATTCGGGGCAGGAGGGGGAGTATCTTTCTGTTTAGGTGCAGGAGAGGGGGTAGCTTTCGCTTTAGGTGCTGACGATTGAGTACTTTTCTGTGCGGACGAGAGGGTATCTTTCTGTTTAGGTGCGGACGAGGGGGTATCTTTCTGTTTAGGTGCAGACGAGAGGGTATCTTTCTGTTTAGGTGCAGACGAGGGGGTATCTTTCAATCGAGGGGCAGGAGGGGGAGTATCTTTCAGTTTAGGTGCAGAAGAGGGGGTCTCTTTCGATTTGGGTGCAGGACTGGGGCTATCTTTCGGCGCACGACTTCTGGATCTTGGGATTTCCTCTTCCCTCCGTGGGCTGTCACTCAGGCATGGCCGCTTAGCTCTGAATCTCTCAAGCTCACACTCTGGGAGTCGCTTCAGAGTAACACGGGGCTGTGGGATTTTGCCATCTACAAAAACAAAAACAAAAAACACAGACAAAGTGATTTTAACAACTGAAAGACTAGTAGTAACAACTTTATTACACTTAATTATACTTTAACGCGATTTATAAATGCCTGTATTGCAAGTCCACTGTGTGGGGCGTTTGATATTTAATGCAAATCACCAACCCCCAACTCCACATCTGTCTGGGGAGAGCATTTGCCAAGGACAAGCAAAAACCATAATACTGTACCGACATCAAAATTTAAACCTTGTGAAAAATTCTGCGTTGTACTGCAGCTACACACGCACGCACTGTCGTGCCGAAAAGCGAGTCCCTGCCAGAACACGAGTGCCTTCATTGAAACCAATGGAAACCAATGACCAATTTTTCAGATTTTTTTTTTTTTTGCCATTTTTGCATACAAATCCGACACAATTTAAGATGGAAAGCCTACCAATAAAGCATCTACAGTCCTTCTGGAAGTATTACAAAGAGCTGGTTACAATTTCAGTATTATTTCCATAAAAGAATCGAAGAATTGTCATAACAAATGTTACGGTTTCATTCAAATAGCTCATATTAAGTGGAGGACGAGTAATGTTTCATAAGCATATTTTTAGTTCATAAATCATGTAATTCATTCTGCAAAAATTAGTAGTTTTCTCTCCAAAAATGTCATTGGTTTCAATGAGGGCACTCGTGTTCTGCCAGGGACTCGCTTTTCGGCGCAACAACGCTATTGGACGGTAAAGGATGCGCAGCCAGGGGGGCATGACCACAGTGAGTTTTGAAATAACAACCACAGCATAGCCTAGTCTGCCACCAAAGTTTAACGCACGCCATCGAATACCTGATGGTTGTTAGATCTAATCAAAAACTTAACATCTCCTGATCACCATCGTTAGTTGTCAAAATTACCATGGCTTGCTGATCGACAGCTTTTCAGTCGACTGACAGTTCTTTACAACCCCACGAATGTGAACCAAACGTTGCAACGAGGAGGCTATTCCAAGAAAATGGTGAAGCCATAAACCTGGCTAAGTTAACCTACACAAAGTGATCAACATGCTAAAACAGGTGTCATTTTTGTAAGAAAAACATTCCATCTCCTAATATTTTTACTAGGCCTACCTCCCGGTTAACGATGGTTTACTCTTTGGATACTTCCCAGCTTTCAGCTCCCCTGGGCGGGAAATCACGTCATGCCTGTCTGTCATAGCTAGCCTGCATGAAGTTTTATTTTCACAAATAACTTTTATCACCCTACACTTCAAATTTGGAACTCTATCGTCACGTTGTATGTCGCGACTTTAAGTTTTTATAATCTGTTGTCTATTTCGCAATGAATGGAATGTTAGCACTAGCAGTCAACGCGTGATCTCAAAACTTCCACAAAACAAGCTCATCGTCATTTAAGTCAAACAATTCAAATTCACTGACAGTGCATCTACATAAAAACAAACGTAACCCATCAGTCAGTGTTGATTTAGAACGCCAGCTCAGACATACACTTTACAAATAATTAAACTAAACGCTGTGTTTACAGAACTTACCGCTACCTCGAACAATTTCAAGACACTGGACTGGTGGATACTAGTCAAGCCGTTCTTGCAGCCACCTATAGAGGGCAGTATTGGGCTACCTATTTACGCCTCTCACTGTACCATCAGAATAGCTGTGTTCAAGTGGAAGCAACAAAACCAATAGGTCAGCTACTGTAAATAAATATAATATAATATAATATAATATAATATAATATAATATAATATAATATACAATCGCTGCGATGTTGTAATGTTTGGCAATGCGATCCTTGTAATGTTTGGCAATGAAAGTGTAGGAAAGCTGTTTTTCACTTGCCTTCATGTCAGCATCCACTGTAAACTGTACTACTTGTCTAAAAGATGAAATATAATTTGTACTAATATTGAATAGAAATATTGTGTTTAAAATATGCCTTTGCAATGCTGAGAATGGTAAGCGGGAGGAGTGTTCAGAGGACCAGAATCCGTAGATGGTTTGATGGTCAAAACCTTTATTTCCAAGGATGTAATATGGGCTCCTGTTCTGTGGGTGGGTGCTCAGGGGCCTCCACAGACATTGTTGTGCACCAACCCACATGAGTCGGATTATCAGAGTCTATATTAAAAAGTGCACTATGTAATATTTACAGTAGTTTATTCCCAGAATTCGTGTTGCCCATTCAAAATGTTATATTTTCATGAATACTTACCACCACCATCAAATTCTAAATATTCATTATGACTCGGGAAAATTTCCCTTTTCATACATGAAAAAAGGATCTCCATGTCCGCCATTTTGAATCTCCAGAAATCGACATTTGTAACTGCAAACCTTTATGTACTTGGTCATACTAATAATATAGTTTATTACTTAGTAAATATTCATGAAAAGATCAAATTTGGCAGTAGACAGCACCGTTTTACTGAGCAGCATAGTTGTAATACCTACTCTGGCCACCATCCTTCACAGTACACCTTTAAGAAACTGCAGTTTCAACAACAGTTTGTGCAAATATGCCGAGCACCCACCAGTGTAATATATAAATAAATAGGCACTCAGGAGTAAGAAGAAATGAAATTCACCTTGAAGCATTGTCTTTATCCGTAGTGTCTCCTTCTGCCAGGGGTAAACAGATGCACCAAGAGATCAACAAAAAATCAGTTAAACATCCGGTAATATACCATGTGATAGTTTTACATGAGTTACTCATTATCAGTTTAACATACACAACCACACACACTAAAAACTATTCTCCTGTCCTGTGAAAAAAAAACCCTTTGTATTGCTCATCAGTTGCTCATGGAATTATTTACGGCAATAGAGCAATCTGTTAGGCTTGTCTGGACAAAGACAGGGTTTGAAGGCACTCATTATGAAAGAGGAAGTGTATGGATGAGATGTGTGAGTACAGCAGCCACCACTCAGGTGATGGTGTTCTTCATATAGCTTGACATTGTGACCTGCCAACATGATCTCCAAAAATTCCTGGACACGGATGTTAAAGGAATAGGTCGGTATTTTGCATTTGGGACCTTAATTATGGTGTATCATACACTGAGCTACCCACCTGTGTCACTTTTGTTTGATTTGAAGCCTTCCGTGAGATTTTGGGTTTGGGCGATATCCACAAACCACCATACAACGGGAGTCAGCGGGGCACAGACTTTAAATCCGTCGTACACGCATAAACAGTATTTTCTTATTTTATTTAGGGTCATTGGGATGATACAATTACGTTTCCGCCTCATTTCAATATTTAAATCTCCCGGGTTCAGTGAACGAATTAAAAATCTGTATTGACTGAGGTGTGCCACGTCATCTTTCTGCGACGCTCATTCTGACAGCCAGCCAGCTCTGCTCCGGCAGTCGGCAACATGAATAAAGTAACAAGAAGCAAACGTTGAAGCCCTCGTTTTTAACAGTTCTTCGGCTAGAACTTTGCTATGGATTGAATGTTGCGCATATACTGGATGCTGAAACTAAACGACAAGCTTTATGAAACCGTGGCATTTTGCGTTGAGATGGAAAAGGAACGCGCCACACTCTCCTGGATACGAGGCTACGTGTGTGCGGCTTTTGCGCCAAAGGTCTTTCTACCAACAAAACAAAATAGTAGGGCAGAAGTGACAGCGTCAGAAAGAAAACAATGCTGTTCCGATTGCTGATGGAGACAACAGAGGTAAGGACATATTATGTATCTAGAGTTTTTGAATGGCTAATCTTGGTGTCGCCTCAAACTAGCTCTCTTCTCGGTGCCTTCGTATGGCTGTTCATGCTACCAGCTACAGATAGTCAAATGAATCAAAGCTACGTTTGGTCTCAAACAAAATTGTACACGGAAAATACGAATAGTATTCCTTCAGTAGGCAACACAATCATATGATAAGCCCTGCACCAAATCATGGGGTATACTTATAAGTACAGTTGACTTTTACTTTTACTACTAGTAAAAACATTCAGCTGCCTAGCCTACTGAGAAATGGTCGTTCTAGGCTACATTGATTCTCATGTCATATCACTTGGAGGTTTTACAGTGTGATACTGATCTGATGTAGTGACACACTTCTTTATTTATTTAGGAAGGTGCCAAGTAACTCTGGAGGATATTCTCGCCATGACGAATCGAGCTGGTATCAACATTCTTCGGAGATTATAGCCAAAACTCACAGGAACACACAGCTTTCAATTGAGTAAGTCGCCGAGGAATTTGTAAATTCTGTTTGATTTACTATGCCCAGACAGCTTTGTCGATATTGGGGTCAGTCAGTGACGTTAGTAGTAGTTTCACAGCTAGTGCCACGATTGTATAGATTATTATTTGTTCTGTTGTTTCATGTCAGTGGATTATCCAAGAAGCATTTTCATTGCAGTATACTAATCAATTATTTATGAACATAAGCTGTGGTTGTACCAGCCCCCCCCCCCAAAAAAAAAAAATCAAAAACAAAACAAAACCCGTCATTGACTGAAGTGCCCCTACCTCTTACTTGCTGTATTGTGATCATCTGTCTTGTAGGAAATGCTGTACACAGCGCCCAGCGCCCTGGGAGCTGAACGTCTGCGGCCAGGTTACAGTACAGAAGGGTCATCCAAGGTGCATCATGACCCTCATCCATCTCCCACCATACCATATGCTGGATGGAGTCAGAGTCTCTACATTGACTTATCATCTTGTGTTATATTCAGTAATTACAATGAAGTTATAAATCTAGTTGGTAATACTACACATAATTTGACATTACACATCTTAGGTGCATTGTGGGGACCCCTTATTGGACCAAATGTAGCTGGTTCGAATCCCTCCTGACCTCTCCCTACATCTCCATCCATGGCTGAAGTGCCCTTGAGCAAGGCACCTAACCCCACATTGCTCTAGGGACTGTAACCAATACCACTTTTGGTAAATAAAGCGTCAGCTAAGTGCAATGCATTTTTAAAAAAAAAAATGCAATGAAATGAAAATGTAATATTCCATGTCTTTTGATAACATTTGTAAATTAATTTCATGCATCATTCCATTGTAACAATCATAGGGACACTTTCTCAACTTCCACCTGCACAATATCTTGGACTCACAGGAAGAGATTATCTACATAATTCAAAAGACACCGCACACTGCTTACCATTCCTTTTCTTACTTTATTTTGACACACAGGGCAAAATGCGTTTTTAGCTCAGAAAAATGAAGGAAGAAAAAGAACAATAAGCAGTGTGAAATGTCTTTTGAATTTTGTTCATTGTTCACCTTCTCCTGCCTCACATCAGCACCTGCATTGCTGAGGGCTTGTGCACAAGGACTTGGGTCATCAATATAATTTGATGGCCATTGAAAATAAATTTTACACATTTATCCATTTGTCATTACTGCCTCAAGTGTCATTACTTTACCTTCTTTACATAAAGGAAAAGAGAGAAGATTTTACTGGGACTTTAATGTCAGCAGGTGTGACCAATAACAATGTGTACATCATAATTGTAATCATTCAGTCATTAACAATGTAGGAAGAAGTGAAGAATCTTGTAATAATGTAAGAAATGTCTTATTGGATAACCAAGATGTCACTATCAAACATCAGAAAGTATTTTAGATAAATAGGGTTTAGGACCTTCCGAAATGATTGCTCCGTCATGACACTGAAACATACATGTCTGTTCTTGGTGGAGTGTTTGTTACACTCAGGTTATTCTATAGAGGGGTTGTCTCCTTTCCAGCACTCAGTCCATTAGGTCCTTTCAGAAGGTCTGGCGTCTATCTGGAAAATAGAAATGACAATTGTAACGTATTATGTATGGCCATTGAACAGGAATGGTAAAGGCCAATCACATGAGTGCACAGTAGGTGATGGCAGTAATGTAACAGAATGTGAAACTCATAAAGAAGATTGTCTGCTCTCCAGATACACCGTGATAAGTCAAAAGGTGTTAGTTGAAGGCCACTGGACTTTTTTTTTAAATAATATTAGACAGGAAAGCAATGGGCATTTTGCCAGAGTAATACTGAATGGAAAAACCCTTTGAAAAATATCGACACAAAAGTAATTATAATTAATATTATATTAGTATTAGTAACTAATATTATAATTAGTATGAATGGTGTACTGTATGGGAAATACTACAAACGTGGCTCATAACTGTTTTTTTCTGCTGAGCCACACATATCCCATGTGTTGCAACACATTTCAGTTTTTACACATAAAATGTGTTCGTGATAACTCGCCTATGGAATACACCCTGGTGTGTGGTTTAGACTTCTAAAAACAAATGCAGTGGGGTCTTGGTAGGCCTAATGTGTTTACCTTTGTGGTAGACCATGCCGGTGCCAACCGAAGTATTATCCAGACGACCGTCTTCAGGTGGTAGTGTTCGTCTGCGAAGGGCTAGTGAGAAACCGGGGTCAGGAAATGACTGCACAGTAGATACTGATGGCTGGTCAACGGTGGGCTGCTATTCACAGGGGTCGAGTGAGGACGTCATGGAAAGTCCAGCTCTTGAGTCTTGACCTTCTCCTGTCTTTCTAAATAATAAATAAAGAAGTGTGTCAATACACCAGTATCACTGTAAAACCTACAACTAGTATGACCTGAAGATCAAGCAATGTAGGCCTACCAGTTATTGGCTAGACAGTCGAATTACGTGCCGTCAGTTTTACTAGCAGTAAAAGTGAAAACCACAGTCGACCTACTCCATGATTTGGTGCAGGGCTTTGACAGGCTTATCATATGATTGTGATTGTCTTGCCTACTGAAGGACTGCTATTTTCCGTGTACAATTTTTTTTTGAGACCAAACGTAGCTTTGATTCATTTGACTATCTGTAGCTGGTAGCATGAACAGCCATATGAAGGCACCGAGAAGAGAGCTAGTTTGAGGCGACACCAAGATTAGCCATTCAAAAACTCAAGATACATAATATGTCCTTACCTCTGTTGTCTCCATCAGCAATCGGAACAGCAATGTTTTGTTTCTGACGCTGTCACTTCTGTCCTGCTATTTTGTTTTGCTGGTAGAAAGACCTTTGGCGCAAAAGCCGCACACACGTAGCCTCGTATCCAGGAGAGTGTGGCGCGTTCCTTTTCCATCTCAACGCAAAATGCCACGGTTTCATAAAGCTTGTCGTTTAGTTTCAGCATCCAGTATATGCGCACATTCAACCCATAGCAAAGTTCTAGCCGAAGAACTGTTAAAAACAGAGAGCTTCAACGTTTGCTTCTTGTTACTTTATCATGTTGCCGACTGCCGTAGCAGAGCTGGCTGGCTCCTGGCTGTCAGAATGAGCGTCGCAGAAAGATGACGTGGCACACCTCAGTCAATACAGATTTTTAATTCGTTCACTGAACCCGGGAGATTTAAATATTGAAATGAGGCGGAAACGTAATTGTATCATCCCAATGACCCTAAATAAAATAAGAAAATACTGTTTATGCGTGTACGACGGATTTAAAGTCTGTGCCCCGCTGACTCCCGTTGTATGGTGGTTTGTGGATATCGCCCAAACCCAAAATCTCACGGAAGGCTTCAAATCAAACAAAAGTGACACAGGTGGTAGCTCAGTGTATGATAAACCATAATTAAGGTCCCAAATGCAAAATACCGACCTATTCCTTTAAGGGCACAAAATCCGTGTCCAGGAGCACGGATTTTGCCAAAATTCCGTGCTCCTGGACACGGAATTGTTTTCCGTGATGGACACAGAGAAGTGCTCTCTCTATAGGCTACTCCCACAGCTCTATGTTTCCACAGTATTGTGTTTTCTCAGGTTTTTTCTAATTTCAAATATTTTTTCTCAATTTTTTTTTTCCTACTGACAGGTTAGGGTTAGGGATTGTTTTGGTCTGGGCTACACAGCTAGTTTTCTTTCATTCATTATATGAATTTGATAGCCTAGCAACCAACTGGAAAAGGTATTTCTCAAAAATATGTCTTTAATGACAGGTTAAGGTTAGGGAATGTTTTGGTCAGGGCACAACTTAAATTGCTGTAGCATTATATTGTTTAGGATTAGCATTTGGTATGTATTTTCTAATGATAGAGTTACACAGTGCTGTGGTAATAGCCTATAGAAAGCACTTCCGTGTGCCCATCACGGAAAACAATTCTGTGTCCAGGAGCACGGAAAACAATTCCGTGTCCAGGAGCACGGAATTTTGGTAAAATCCGTGCTCCTGGACACGGATTTCGTGTCCTTAACATCCGTGTCCAGGAGCACGGAGTTTTTGGAGATCAGGCTGGACCTGCCAACCAGCCAAAAATGGGTAAAACGTGGCTGAGTGAGGCTAATAATGATTTCAGGCCCTACCATGGCGCTAACGGTAGGGCACTCATCTGCTGATCCGTGTTCGATTCCTGGCCCGGGTCCTTTGCAGGCCCTTCCCCGTCTCTCTCTCACAACTCGCTTCCTGTCTCTCCTCCACTATCCTGCCTCATAAAAGTCAATAGGCTTGAAAAGCCCTCAAAACATACTTAAACTACTAATAATAATAATAATGATTAATAATGATTTCAGTTTCACTAGCCACTTTGGCAGGTAGCCTTTTCTTATGTAGGCCTATTATATGCCACATCAGAGTAACCTACGGTATATTCTGTTGTTTGCCTCTGTTGCATGAACTATCCCAACTGTTCAAGTCAGACCTCAGTGTCTCACTCCGTTTTTATTTGTCTGATTTCTGTTCGTGTAGCTTTATTAGAACTTCAGTTTTGCTCTTACTAGACATAGGTCTACAGCACCATAAAGAAAACAACAAGAAATGATAACAAAACTGTGGTTAGTCACTCAGGAAAACTACTACTAGACACAGTGGCTGGGGAGCAAAACAAGTTAATGTCATGCCCTATTGTCGAGGTGTGATGCCGACTTATTTTAAGGGTATGGTAGCAACCAGCAAGGGGGGAAAACAGAGGAAAGATACGGTGAAATCTAGCAATATGAATTTACAATGAATGTCATAGTTTCCTTTTATTTCAATAATTCCAGGTTAATTCATGATGATATCCATAAAAATGTCCGTACCACTACTGAGTCCTGTGCTGTGCTGGACGATTCCTCGCTGTCTTTAGTGCCCGTACCAATGGGCACCTTGGGACTCGGCTCTGCATCACGCTTCCTTGGTGAGGCTGCAGAGCTTTTAGCGGTTGCATTGCTGGCATTATGTGACAACTGCAGGAAAGTAGCAAAAATATACTCAGAGAGGCTTTTTTTTGCATCGGTACAAGAACAGTAATACAGACTTGTTGCACAATAAATATACTGTGTTTGCTCTGTACCTCACCAACAACAGATTTGAGGATAAGTTCAAGTAAAGAAGAGTATATAATTAAAAAAGAAGGGTAGCACTCCTAGTCACTTTAGGTTTTATTGCCCATCAGCGGTTTCACAGTTCATCTAAAGATCAGAGCTTCTGATGGACAACAAAGTCTAAAGTAACTAGGAATGCCACCTTTCCCATCTTTTGTATTTTTTTTAAACGGAATTAGCTTCCAGATACACTTTAATTTTGTTGAGTTGAGCGTGTTCCGTGTTATATATAAAGTTTCGTAATTAGGATGTGCATTCCAAAGGTGTCAACCCTCACACTGACCTGAACAACAGTGTCCTTCTTTTTGGCTGGAGAGGATGGCAGCTTTGAGCTGGAGCTGGAGCTGGAGGTGGAGGGACACAGTCCCTTGGGGACCCTGGAGGTCCTCGTCTGCCTCGTATTTTCACTCCTCAGCAGCACCATGTTGGGGTCGGGGTCAAGCTGGCCTGCTCTACTCCTGTGGGTGAGGGAATGGGAATGGGATGGTCTGCTGTTGGACGTCGTCTGCCGTGAGGGAGCAGCAGCAGCGTTGGCTTGGTGGTGGTGGTGGTGCGGGGGTCTGGCAGGAGAGGGGGTCAGGTGACGACCAGGAGGAGGGAAGCCTCTGTGACTGTGAGCCCAAGATGGAGCCCCAGGACTGGGGAGGGCAGGCCGCAGCCTCCCATCAGAGCTGCCTTGTCTCTGGATACCTAGAGGGATGATGTCCTGCACTGGTGGTGGAGATGAGAGAGCAACACAGACACAAAAGAACAAACAAACAGTTAAAACATTACAACAGTTCCTCCCCCATGTGTAAAAAAATAAATAAATAAATAAATAAAACTAACTACCGGTAACTCTTCTTTGAATCTGCACTCGTCGTTCTGTATATTTCCTGTGCACTTTGTATTTGCTAGTGATGTTGGCTATGATTAGATCCTCTTTTGTTATAAAGAGTCTGGCAAATGTAATGTAATGTGTAATTAGCCTCAGCAATGTAAAGAAGAAAGTGCAGGTGCAATGTATGTATATAAATATGAATTATAGAAATTCCAGTACAGCATCATGTTATAGCTACTGTCGGTCAGTGCTTCCCAATGATGCGACTAGACATTTCAGATGCAATGTCTGCAAGTGTCCACAACATAGAATAAATACACACAAAAAATGAATGCCTCCCAATGGAATGACAAGACGATTCAGGGGGCAGATTTGACCAAGAGACAAGGGCTTGTTGTCCACGATGTCAATAGTTCTAATCAGTAGAGTTAAACCCCACCAGAGACGTTCTTAATGCATAGAACAGAGAATCTTTGACCCCACTGCCATCTTATCTTCAGGCCAAAAAAAAAACCTTAGAGAGCAAGCCAAACCACAAAAGACAACGAGGAAGGCGAAAGCAAAGCAACGGCTTTATGCAAAGCAGGCTGAACCCAAAGCAGGCTACAAGAAAGTTGGAAACACCGCCTTGACATGACAGCAGTAAAATTCCACAGTAAACTAGAAATGCTCTCGGAGAGAATAGCCATCAGAAGTAGAATACCGGTATTTGACTAAGTTACACCATAATTTTTAAAAAGTCTTTCAGCTTTGTTTTTGTGGAGTTTGAAACTGGAATGTCAAAATTTGCCCTATCCCACAATTGTGTAGAATCTTCATTGCTGGATATGTATCGTTATCAGGGTCACCACCAAAATTGTATCATTTACTCCTTTTTTCATTTTCAACACCTCCACAAAAATTCAACCAAATCTGTGACTTTTTTGACTTTTTTATTAATCCTGCTGACAGACAGACAGACAAACCAACGCCACTGAAAACATAACCTCCTTGGGAGAGGTAAATATCCACCAAGCCAAGTGGTTCCCCCACACCTCTTACCCATAGAAATGATGTGTTGTTTGAGTCTACTGGTGATTCTAGACTGGTGGGTGTGCAAAGACTGGCTATCTGTGCCAGCCATCTGCATGGAATTAGAGTTGACGTTAGGGAGTTAGACAGTAAGGCCATGATGATGACATTTGAATTCTGTATAAAATACACTTTTTAATTTGTAATGCTGTAAAACAAAAAAACTCTGGGCTCAGGAAAACAGACAAATATTAAATCTTAAATTGAACACTTGTGTAATAGTTGAGGAAATATATAGCCTACCAGTTACAGTTCTCAAGTGCAAACTACCCACGGAAATCTGTTGACAATAAGGCAAAAACTTCAACACCTCATTCAACGGTGCATAACATTATTCAGGTTGAAGGGCCAGTATCACCAACAACCAATCAGATTCAGTTATCAGAAAAGCCAGCCAAAAAAACATTCCAGTAAATAACTACAACCTAGCATAGACTTAAGTCAAGTTTAAGTGAAATCCGTTTGGTGACAACAACAACACGGCATCAGTCCTGTGTATGTGTGTCTATGTCCTTTCCTGGTATAGAGAGAAAACATAATTTCAATTTCCTTGTATGACCTGTGCATATGACGAAACTGACAATAAAAGCTGACTGGACTTGACTTGACTTGACAACAACAGTGAAGTGAGACCAGGGGCCACTGGAGTGCAGGGGGCTAAGGCCCTCACATATGGGCTTACATGCCCATGGCGACCCGGGTTAGACTCCGGTCAAGGTAATATCAGAGATTCTTTAAGTATATAGAGATATGCCAATGTAATAGGTTGCTATGGGCACCTAACATGACCAGGTTCCGGTCTGCCTAAAGGGGCGTGTCATAATACTCCTAGCATTGAATAGAACAGTCCTTAGGTCTGCCTAGGTCTGCCTAAAGGGGGATTTCCCCCCCTCCCCTTTGCAATAATAGAACCCGGAAACAATGGGCCAATGGAACCTCTCTCTTTCTCTCTACTCTCTCTGGTAATATCTCCTGCCCCGGCCCATCTCTCTCCCACTCTCTTCCCGTCATATGATGAAAGACTCAAAAAGCCCTTAAACATCTTAAAAACAAAGGAGTGGGGAGGGGGGCACTGTGGCGCAGCGCACTACGCCCCCAATAATATGGGCTTGCATTGCCCACATGTGGCGACCCAGGTTCGAGTCAGTCCGGCCTGGGTCCTTTGCCAGCCCTGACCCATCTCTAACTCTCCCTCCCACTCTCTTCCTGTCATACTCTTGACTATCTTATAAACAATAAAGGCAAAAATACTGTGAAAAAAACAGAGGAATGAGTGCAGTTCGGAGGCAGAATGCCATGCCCCACCAGCCTAGATTTCAAAACATTACACAATTTAATGAATTCAATAAATCACGTTGGCACGGCTGCAATGATACGTACATTGATTGATCCACCAAATGAGATAGACAGCTTACCAAACCTTCAGCGAGGTCCACAAAGACTGTGTGCAAGCAAAACGGACACAATACTATGTGTGTCAGGCAAAAGAAGTCAGTCTTTTGCATTTTACAACGAATGCACCACTGTCATACTACGCGCTGCTCTGCTGTTGATCATTTGCATAATGTGTCCAACAAGCTACTCTATTGTGCTGCACTGTGTGTATTTTTTGCACACCTGCCACTATTGCATTGCACCTATCTTTTGCAATGGCTCATGCCGCTCAGAGCTTTAAGGATATACAGAAAAGCCAGTACTTTTTTCTATGTGTAAATATGGCAAACCCACAATTTTCAAAAGTAAAATGAATGAATACATCATATTTCCATGTGCTGTGCCCACGTGTACTTATTTATAAAAAATAAAAAAACCCAACAACAACAACAACATAAGCAATCTGAACTTGCAGTCTGCTGGATCTTGAGATCAGTGTCTGTAGAAAGATGATGACTTCCTATCTCACTCTTTCCCCCACGTTGCCTGATGCACCATCCGGTTTCCTCTAGTCATGAAAACAGCCTAAAACCTTGCGGCTGGGTCAAAGACGTCCAAAAAGAAACTGTCATTCAGTGTAACGGACACCTTCTGCTGACTGTAACTGTAAAAAAAACAAGATTTTTAAATTGTTTCAAGTGAATGGATGACAGCCGAGGCTTTCATGAATTCACTGGAAAAAAATAAAATAAAAAGAGTCATGTTTCTTACAGTTACAGTCAGCAGAAGGTATCCGTTACACTGAATGACAATTCCTTTTTGGACGTCTTTGACCCAGCATTAGGATCCCTTTGCTCCAAATATGGATTGTACCATTTTTATAATTTCACCAGTCACTGCTTTCTGGTTGTGACCCAGGGCAGTTACTCAGCCACAGGCAGAGCTGGCTGGGTCTAGACAACTTTGAAGTGTCTTTGAAGCTGTTCTGATTGCTTGGCCCCGCACTTCCTGCTCTTGCCCAACAGTTTACTCTATCTGCGGTATCTGACCTGCCTAGTTGCTGGTAGGGGTGGGTATTGGCAAAGGGTTTCATGATTCAATTTGCTTCACGATACACATGCTGCAATGCGATTCTATACCAATGCATTGCGATTCATGTATTATTGCGCATTATTGCGATGCATTGTGCTATTTACTTCAGTAAATGTGTAAAAGTACAGCTTATTGGTCAGTTGCTGTGTAGCATTCATCAATTCAATTTATGTTTACATTTGGGACAGCCAAAATGACATTGCCGACCCTGTGCCACAAGTTTGCTCTTTTCAGGCATAGACCTGAGGCCCATACTAAGAAAATGATGACTCCAGGCTCTCCAATTAGAGACGATTTACCATCTTAACTTTACCTGGTTCACTCCTGAACCAGCTTCCCATGAACTCATGGATACATCTGGTGAGGTAAGTTAATTCACAGCTAATTGACAGTGTGAAAGTGATTTTTAAAAAATTATTATTATTAGTATTGTATATCTTAACAATGCAAAGGTAGAACAAGAGGAGTTGAAGAGGTAGGACAGACTCCTGAAGCAACAGATTAGCAGCGATATCAGATTACCGGCCTTTTTTTTTGCCTTAATGTTGATGCAAGCATTGTGCAAAAGCAGTTTTGTGGTTTTCTTTAAGGACTTCGTTACACAGAGAGTGAGCCAGTAGGCTTTAGCAGCCTAGGCACCAGGGCTGTGCAATACATCAAATTTATATTGTGATATCAAAAGTGCTGTCAAACAATATGAAATTTAATAATATCGAGTTGAAACAATATTTTTGTCATTTGTCTATACTGCACTAATACTATAGGTTACACTAAGCACAATACATTTTACTCCACTTAAAGGGACACTGTGTGAGATTTTCAGTTGTTTATTTCCAGAATTCATGCTACCCATTCACTAATGTTACTTTTTTCATGAATACTTACCACCAGCATCAAATTCTAAGTATTCATTATGACTGGAAAAATTGCACTTTTCATACATGAAAAGGGGGATCTTCTCCATGGTCCACCATTTTGAATTTCCAAAAATAGCCATTTTTAGCTGCAAAAATGACTGTACTTGGACCATACTAGAAAATATGTGTTTATTACTAAGTNACANTTCATGTTCAAATTTGGCAATAGGCAGCCAAGTTTCAATGAGCAGCATAGTTGCAGTACCTTTTTTGAACATTTCCTGCACAGTGTCCCTTTAAGCCATTGCGAGCACAGAGCAGACTTGCTACCCAACACTCATGCAGAGCACCACTGCGTGTTTCTTTATGGCCCTCCACTCTGCTGAAGGGAGGGAAGGTTTTGAATTGTTGAACAGTACAATCTTTAAAAGAAATATAATATGAAAAACATAGCAATATTGACTGAAATCATCGTGATCTTGATTGTTCTCATAATCAAGCAGCCCTACTAGGCTGCGCTATGTGTTTGAGGCTCAGGCTGGAGTAGGATGACTCGTGACTCATCCTTGACTCCAGGGGGGTTACACTAAGAAGCTGGTTCAGTGGTAAACCAGGTTTAGTTAACCTTGTGGTAATGGTAAATTAATATGAGCCTGTAGTCATCACTTTCGTAACTAAATCATGTCTGCAGGTATATCACTTCCTATAGGTTAAGCCTGCTTTTATCACTAAACCATGTTCAAAGCCCCCATGGGTGGTCATATACACCATCTATGTGCATTTAGACTGCAAAGACTTCAAAGGCACACATTTGGGCCACGCCTCAAAATCACAACGCTGTAAAATCAGTGCAGTGGGGCTGACAATAAGGTAGGTGCTTGATAACATGCACAGTCTGAGAAGTACTTGTTCAGTTCAGTCAGGGGCAGTCATGAGTAAGCGGTTAGGGCATCAGACTTGTAGCCCAAGGTTGCCAGTTCGACTCCGACCCACCAGGTTGGTGGGGGGAGTAAATAACCAATGCTCTCCCCCATCCTCCACCATGACTGAGGTACCCCGAGCTTGGTACTGTCCCGCCGCACTACTCCCTTGGGGTGCCATTAGGGGCTGCCCCCTTGCACGGGTGAGCCATAAATGCAATTTCGTTGAATGCAGTGTTCACTTGTGTGCTGTGTCACAATGACAATGGGAGTTGGAGTTTCCCACTTGGGCTTTCACTTTCACTCTCACTTACTGGCTTACTCCAATCAGTTAGGCCTAAGTGGTAGCCTACTTACAATTTAGTATTAACAAATAACTGTCATAGTTTTACATGCAGATTGTAAATACAATATCACTGCTGCTTACAACTCTACAACGTTAGTTTGATTCGGTCAACAGCTGGGGAGATTCTCAGAGCGAGTCCCAGAGAGCCAGAAAAGGAACGCAAGCAATAAAGGAGGACAGTCTATAATATTTAGATTTTTAAGTAGGCCTACTAGCTGCTCATAGGACGGTAACACAGGTATTATTGGTCAGATATAGGCCACGTGAAATAATGTTTGGCAGGGGGGGCATGCTGTGAACACAGTAGCCTACAGTAGGAAAGCACAACACGCCAAACTGTCAAAACAGTTTAAAGAAAGGCAGGCAGCAGCACACGTTTCAACAATGAAAGCAACACTGTAACCGACAATTATGTACAGCGGAAATCATTGCACTTTGTTGTTACTTTGTTCCATCAGCCTTCTGTTACTTTTAGAAAGCTAATCAATGTTAGCTTTAAGTTACCTGTCAGAGTCTGCTGACCCTCGGGAAATGCGTCGTTTTCCTTGAACACAAGTGACTATCTGGCCTTCTCGTAAATTAGGTCTTGTCACGTATATTTTGTGGAGTTTTTTTGCAGGTAAATATGAATTCGTATCGTTGTTTTTAAAACTACCCACTGTTCACACTGCCGCCATTTTTTGTGGGAGGAGAATTTTGAACACGGAAGTACAGCCCGCCGAGAATGGAATGATGGTCATTTGAGTTTTTGCCTTCTTGTTCGTCCTCAGTGGTTCTTCCTGATTCAGAAATCTGAAGGCAACCGAGGTGGCTTGTCAGGGTAGCCTTGCTTGTCTGTCTGTCAGTGATGCCTTGCTTGGTTATTGTGATGAATTCTATACAATATTTAGTCTCTATCTTTGAGTTCTGTCATGAAACTGGTGCATTAGGCCTAGACCAACTCTTTAAAATGCCATCAATGTAGCCTATAATTTATAGTATAAACGTTATTATTTTTGAGAGACAACTGAATTGAATCATGCCAGATATTCGTGTAGGCTACAGATCAAATGTTAAGAATACACAACACTGTGTTTTATGGTGCTTTTCAAGGTGTGGTGACTGACTGCTGACTGAACTGTTAGTGAAAGCAGTGAGATGCCGTAAATGTCTGTGTCCAGGACTGTGAGGAGAAAGGAAATGGGATCACTGACCTTTGCAGCCAATTTCCCCAGTGTTCAAACAGCAGCATGAAAGCCAGGTCTGTTTCTGAAGTCCTGCGCAAAATGTCAATTGCAACTTATCCCACCTGCATGAGAGGACTTATCTGAAAGTGGACTCTCATTTTTGTGGTGACTTTTAAATGGCTGTTCACTGGCCTCTCTTCTTGTTTTTGTAGCATTTTGTTTGTTAAAAAAAAAAGTTCCTTATCATGGATAAGGCTTTTCACATTTTTTTGGTCATAGTTGTCACATGATGTGTTTTCAGGTGTGTCAGAGCTGAAAGTCTGGAGCACGAGCGTTATCTCAGCAGAGATCTTTTATTGGATGGTGTATAAAATGGCCACGGCTGTTTCATAATGAAACTTACTGCTATTAACGGTAAGAATGACACTGCATTTTTTGGCGATGACAGCAGCTATGCTCCCCCGTCCCTGAGTGCCACCCCCCCTCCTCCTCCTCCTCCTCCTCCTCCTCCTCCTCCTCCCCCACACACTCCATCTGCCCCCACACCGACACGCAGACACACACCACACACACACACCCTGCATGGCTGGCAAACATACTGCTTAGCTCACGGGGAATTCCTAGTTCCTCAACTGCCTGGGAAGTGTTTTTCTTTTTTTTCTTTTCCTCTTTTGTTGTTTTATGGGAATCTGGGGCCGGACTAGCCAGTCAGATGTTTTCCTCAGAAACTCTTGCATATTGATTCATAGTGAGGGGGCGTGAGGTTCCCTCCTACCGTTTCCTCCTTACTGGGAAGTGACTGTCTGACTTACCGTATGAAATAGCCTGAGCCACATACAGAGAGAGAGAGAGAGAGAGAGAAAGAGAGTCACACTGTGTGAGGGAGTGAGAGAGGGATGGTGTGAGAGATAGCTATTTAAGAAGAACACAACTGAAAGTACCGTAGCTGTGTATGTACAGTATGTAGAACCATTGTATCAAGGACTGGCCGTTTGTGCACTTCAGAAATGGATCACATGGCTTAGCTTTGAATGTGTGATTGGCAACATAGTCTGTGTCCACAGGAATGAATGGAGAATGGTCATCTGCTGCAACTCAGAGCAATCATCTACTGGGCCCAAGGTGAGTCTTGGATCTGAAGGCGCCTGTCTGTTGTAGTTTTAATTTTAATAGCTCAGAAACATCTGTGTTTCATTGGCCAAAACACAGCCAGGAAGTTTTTTTTTAATTATTGTTATTCTGTGGAGGTGTGTGTGTGTGTGTGTGTGTGTGTGTGTGTGTGTGTGTGTGTGTGTGTGTGTGTGTGTGTGTGTGTGTGTGTGTGTGTGTGTGTGTGTGTGTGTGAGAGAGAGAGAGAGAGAGAGAGAGAGAGAGAGAGAGAGAGAGAGAGAGAGAGAGAGAGAGGCAAAGTAAAAGTAGCTGTGTAGTGTATAGTTCAAATGAATTGCAAATCGTTATATTTCCCTTTTCTTAGAATTATGGAGAATTAACATTAAAACATTATTATTGTTAACATAAGTCAATGTGTGAAGGTGTGTGTAATAGAAGTTTAGCTCTTGGCGCAGAAGGGATCACTATTTATTTGCTGAAGAACCTCAACTACATTGTAACAGCAACTACATCATAACAGCATTACTACAAGCAAGTACATTATGACAACATTATTACATGACACAGAGTTGTAAGAATCAGATTAAGACCTGATCATTACCCGTGTGGTTTAAAAAAAACTTTTTATGAAAGGGTTAAGGAAAGCTGGACATGTAGAAAGCGTAGTGGGGACTGGCTCCTCATGCTGAACAGGAAGGTAGTTTCCTGATATCCCTCACATCACATGGCCATCAAGCTGGTATCCCGAGTGTGCTACAATTTATCTCGACAGAAGAAACTGTCAGATTAAATGCGAAATACCATGTGAACGGTGGGCAACTGTTCTGTAACTTCTAAACTGCACAACAGAGATATCGGCTAGCAATCTGTAAGGTTCCGCAAAGTGCGTTGAAACAGCTGCCTTTGGGTGTCAGTTCATAGGATTAGTAAAGTTTCATGCTATATGTCAACCATGTTGCTACATTTCGGTGTGAGGGGAGTGCAGCTTCCAAGAACTGTTGCCCAATTGAAAAAAAAAAGTAATTTTCAAGCCCAAGATGTTAGGTCAGCACATCTTCCTGACCGGTCTGAACCAGTGCCAGATGCTAAACCAGCCAGACTAAAGCATAGCAGTAACATACATCTTAGCAACAGTGACACACAACTTCGCATGTAACCCGTTCCCATCTCCTACAAGCCTCGTGTAGTAAGTAATAGATTCATTTATACAATGTAGAAAAGGGAAATGTCATAATTATTAACATCGCTCGGTCGTGACCTTGTGGCCCGGAGATGGAGATAGCAGCTGCTGTGTGACTCAGACGATCACCACCCAGTCAGATGGTCTCCAGCAATGTGTTGAAATCAGCACCCCCACACTTTACAGTAACCACACTCTCCTCTGGTGCGGAAGATCTGACCCTCCACCCTGACAGTGGACTAGCCTAACGCAACTCAACAGTTAAGTTATGTAGCCTACATTACCAAAGGAATTGATGTTATGAAGACATAAGGTGTGTGTGTGTGTGTTGTGTATGTGGCTGTATTGTGTTTGTAATTGTATTGTGTTTGTAATTGCATTGTTTATTTGTGTGTGTTTTTGTATCCGTGACTGTTTCAGACACAAGTGTTGCCTTCTGTTACATTGGATCAGAGTTAAGATGATGACACACAGGGCAACTTTTTGAGCATCTGTCTACCTATACTATTAAGATGTTGTTTAGACTGTTTATCTTATAATGTTTGTATTAGGAGAACTTAGATTAGCAGCAGACAACTTTTGTCACCCATTCTATTAGAAAATGAATGGCCAAAATTGCTCAAAGTGTTTCCCTGTGTATTGTTACATTTAACTCCTGTCTAATTTACTGCTTTGATGGTACAACCCAGTTGTGTGACATCA
This sequence comes from Engraulis encrasicolus, assembly GCF_034702125.1. NCBI lineage: Eukaryota > Metazoa > Chordata > Actinopteri > Clupeiformes > Engraulidae > Engraulis > Engraulis encrasicolus. Next base: position 38,451,807 of record NC_085880.1, on the reverse strand, counting down.
ACTAATTGTGTTGACACTTGCTCTTGACTCTCTCTGTTTCTCTTACGCACACTCACTTCAACCGCAAGGTAGGAGAAGACACGTCACAGGAGTGGGCAGTAGGTAACCGATGAGTGAAAACATTCATTCAAAAACCCAAGTGGAGGTTCCGATATGATAGGCCTACTACTCGTACTGTTCAGGTAGAGGAAATCTGAGGCACTCAAGGTTCCAATTTTTTTTACTTTTTATTTTGGCTAAACATTTTCTCATCCTGGATCAAGTTTGAGAGCCCCTACACTGACGGTGAAGACCCAGAAGCACTCCGATTTCCTGTTTGTTTGTTTGTTTGTTTTTTCACTGCTCTTGCGTGTGTTGAGCCGTGAGAACTGAATTCCATAGATGATGTAGCAGATGTAAATGCGTCTATGGGCTCAGTTCTTCTGGTTACACACTCACAGTCTCCACAATCTTCACGATCGTATTCTTTGCATTACGCCAAACCACGCCTGTGTGTGTGTGTGTGTGTGTGTGTGTGTGTGTGTGTGTGTGTGTGTGTGTGTGTGCGTGCGTGCGTGCGTGCGTGCGTGCGTGCGTGCGTGCGTGCGTGCGTGCGTGCGTGCGTGCGTGCGTGCGTGCGTGTGTCTGTGTCTGTGTCTGTGCCTGTGCCTGTGTGTGTGAGAGAGTGAGATCTGACTTTGGCTAAATGTATGTAAGTGTGTGCTGTATGGTTAATTCACGAATATGTGCAATGATGTGTGTAATGTCTGTGTTTGTATGTATGTATGTATGTATGTATGTATGTATGTATGTATGTATGTATGTATGTATGTATGTATGTATGTATGTATGTATGTATGTATGTATGTGTGTATGTATGTATGTATGTATGTATGTATGTGTGTATGTGTGTATGTGTGTATGTATGCTACTGGACACCTAATGGCTTTATGTCTGTATGCTTCTGGACTTAATTTCCCTTGGGGTCAATAAATGACACTCTGCTCTATCACAGCAGGGAAGGGCCCAAATCAGCCCCAACATCAGTCAGCAGAATATTTGTGAAGACACATAATAGACTATAATAGACTGAATGAAGGGATTCACTGTTGTTTAAAGTGAGGTGATTGTGAAGAAGTTACAGGTGTGGTCTTCTTATATTCTAAAATGGCGTCTAGCACAACTAAATACAATGGATTGTTTTTGCTTCTTGTTTCATTTCATGTGGCGTTCAATAAATCTCTATGCACTACATCTGTTGTTATGCGTGTTCTTTTGGGGAAAAAAAGTATAAAATCTGCCATGAATGTAATTGTCAACAGACAGAAATGTCAGATGAACTAGGCCTATGGTTGAATGAAAAGAATGTATTTCCGGTTAGTCAGTGTGTACACTATCAAGCCACCGTACACTGTGGTTTTGGGGGTCAGCAGACTGCGAAAGCGTTATTTATACTTTCATGGATACACTGGCACAGGACAATTTTCCATTGGAAATACAGATCACCAGTGAAGATTATGTTGGTGATTTAAGTCGTTATATGTTTATTTGTTGTAGCATGTATTACAACAATCATGTGACATTAATTTGGCTCACCCAAAATCAAAGTATATTTCAGTCAAGGTCATATACACAACATACATTAACTCAACTCAGGCATATTTTTCAAAAGTTCAAGCAATGATAGTAGGTAGAATATTTTTTTGGGATAGCATGTCATGTCGAAGTCTTTCTTTGGGTTTCAGTAAACGCACACCATTTGACGTGCGTACGGCAGACAATTAGACTCAACTTGAAAAAGAATGGTCGTCGCACACTCAGAACTTCATGCAGTTACATTTAATAAGACCAAAGTTTCGGCTTACGCCTTCATCAGGGTCATCTGTCATAGTATGTCATGTCGACATGAAGTAAAGTCCTAGCCCCCAGAATAATTGACTTTTATCAAGATTTTAAGAATACAGCACATCAGGTGTTTAGCAATACTATAGCCCCAAACACAATGGATTAGAAGTCTCCATTGCCAGACTGTACATATACATACATAATCTCAATGGATTTCCAAATTATCTTCCCGGCACAGACAGGGCTTACACTTTTTCCGACCTACTGCGAAACTGTGGGGGTTGTTGGAGAAGGCAAACATTATATCCCCACCCACACCCCGACCACAAATATGCCTTATCTGTCGCGCTCAGTGTGAGTCAGGACAAATTCCTGCGAGGCCTGATGATGAAACTCCCATACTCCCATATACTAGTCAGCCTGTCTGTCTACTGTACGACTCACAACTCCCATACTAGTCAGCCTGTCTGTCTACTGTACGACTCCCATACTCCCATACTAGTCAGCCTGTCTGTCTACTGTACTGTACACAAAACTCCCATACTCCCATACTAGTCAGCCTGTCTGTCTACTGTACTGTACACAAAACTCCCATACTCCCATACTAGTCAGCCTGTCTGTCTACTGTACTGTACGACTCACAACTCCTTGACCTTATGAGATGTGTCACCTGTGTGAGCCATACCAGTGAAAAAGTAAAACTTTTCTAATTAAATAGATTAAATTAGTAAGTATAAGACATGTGCCAATTTTACAGTACTGTAGGCCTACATGAAACTCCCATACTCCCATAGTCAGCCCGTCTGTCTACTGTACGACTCACAACTCCTTGACCTTATGAGATGTGTCACCTGTGTGAGCCATACCAGTGAAACACATGTGAAAACGTAGCCTATATGTAAAAAAGTTAAACTTATCTGATTAAATTAATAAAGTAAGTATAAGACATGTGCCAATTTTACAGTACTGTAGGCCTACATGAAACTCCCATACTCATATACTAGTCAGCCCGTCTACTGTACTGGGGTGAGTTTCTCAAAAGGGAAGTTGTTAGCCTGTTAGCAACTTCGGTAGTTGCCAATGGGAAAATGCATTGAAAGCAACGGAGTAACTGATGTAGTAAGCAACTTTGGTTTTGAGAAATTCACCCCTGTACTACTACTAGATACAGTACAGTACAGTACTCCAAGCAACTCCTTGACCTCATGGAAACACATGTGAAAACGTAGCCTTTGTGTAAAAAAAAGTCAAACTCATCTCATCGAATAGATATAAAAAATAATAAGACATGTGCCACTTTCACAGTACTGTACATAGAACTCCCATTCTCCTATAGTCAGCTCAGCCTGTCTGTCTACTGTACGACTCACAACTCCAAACAACTCCTTGACCTTATGAGATATGTCACCTGTGTGAGCCATAACAGTGAAACACATGTGAAAATGTAGCCTTTATGTAAAAAAGTACAACTTATCTCATCAAATAGATATAAATTAATAAAGTAAGTATAAGACATGTGCCAGTTTTACAGTACTGTAGGCCTACATGAATCTCCCATACTCCTATACTAGTCAGCCCGTCTACTGTACTGTACTACTACTAGATACAGTACAGTACAGTACTCCACGCAACTCCTTGACCTCATGGAAACACATGTGAAAATGTAACCTTTGTGTAAAAAAACTAATCTCATCGATTAGATATAAAAAATAATAAACATAATATAAGACGTGCCACTTTCACAGTACTGTACATAGAACTCCCATACTCCCATATACTAGTCAGCCTGTCTGTCTACTGTACGACTCACAACTCCAAACAACTCCTTGACCTTATGAGATGTGTCACCTGTGTGAGCCATACCAGTGAAACACATGTGAAAACGTAGCCTATATGTAAAAAAGTTAAGTGTATCTCATTAAATATATTAAATTAATAAAGTAAGTATAAGACATGTGCCAATTGTACAGTACTGTAGGCCTACATGAAACTCCCATTCTCCGTCTACTGTACTGAACGACACAGTCTACTCCAAGCAACTCCTTGACCTCATGGAAACACATGTGAAAATGTAGCCTTTATGTAAAAAAGTACAACTTATCTCATTAAATTGATTAAATTAATAAAGTAAGTATAAGACATGTGCCAGTTTTACAGTACTGTAGGCCTACATGAAACTCCCATACTCATATACTAGTCAGCCCGTGTACTGTACTGTGTGTGCCAAACAGTGTACTCCAAGCAACTCCTTGACCTCATGGAAACACATGTGAAAACGTAGCCTTTGTGTAAAAAAAAGTCAAACTCATCTCATCGAATAGATATAAAAAATAATAAGACATGTGCCACTTTCACAGTACTGTACATAGAACTCCCATTCTCCTATAGTCAGCCTGTCTGTCTACTGTACGACACAACTCCTTGACCTTATGAGATATGTCACCTGTGTGAGCCATAACAGTGAAACACATGTGAAAATGTAGCCTTTATGTAAAAAAGTACAACTTATCTCATCAAATAGATATAAAAATTGATAAAAGACGAAGTAAGTATACCACTATGTGTGACTTACTGATGCATGTAGAAAGGAAAAGAAGGAATGGCCACATCTAGTATGTGCCATTTATCAATACAATCCATTACACTTAGCTGATGCTTGTATCCAAAGCAGCTTACAGTTATTTACAGGGTACTGGTTCAGTGGTGTAGTCTACTATTTTGAAGTGGGTATACTGTATATTTGAGCATTTTCTGAAGTGGGTATATTGTATATATTTGTCCTATTCTACATAATGGATCAATCAAATTTAAGTGGGTATACTGAAATCCCAGAAATTTAGAAGTGGGTATACTGAAATCCCAGAAATTTAGAAGTGGGTATACTGCGTATACCTGCGTTCTACATAGACTACACCACTGTACTGGTTACAGTCGCTGGATCAGTGTGGGGTTAGGTGCCTTGCTCGAGTCAAGGGCACTTCAGCCATGGAGTGTGGTAAGGAGCCCCCTGATCTAAGGCCCATAAATAATGACCTCTGCCAAGGAGGTTATGTTTTCAGTCACATTAGTTTTTCTGTTTGTCTGTGTGTCAGCAGGGTAACTCAAAAAGTTATGAATTTGAATTTGGTTGAAACTTTGTGAAGTTGTTGGAAATGACCAAAGGAACAAGTGATTCAATTTGGATGGTGATCGGGATCACTATCCAGAACTAGAACTTTTATTAAAGATTCTTCCCCATTGCGGGAGAGGGTGAATTTTGACATTCAACTTTCTAACCCCACAAAATCAAGGCAGAAAGACTTGAGGTGAAACATAGTCACATGTTCTATCAAACAGCTTCCTTGGCGGAGGTCTGCGCTCTGCATTTCCAGTTTTCTTACATTTTTTCCTCATGGTGAAACACTTCTGGTAAGAGCTGGTTTTCTTCTGTAAGTACAAAGGTAGGGCTATCTGTACAGTAAATACTGTTCCTTGTGGTACAGTCATTTTCCATAAGGCATAGTCAAGGGAAATGAGTAATTCCAGAGGAATCGGAGACCAGTTCTAACCAAGGCCTCGTCAACGTAAGGAGAGACAAATAGTCTGTCTCGCTTGCGTTTGTAGGTTTAAGGTCAGATGTGTCATATTTATGTAGAAAGCCAAGTCTGCTGATTAATCACAAGGCATGGCTCCTCTTTTCTTTCTTTCTCTTTCGCTTTTACTCCATTTTCAGACTCTCCCCTCTGTCTATCTGTCTGTCTGTCTCTCTTTCTTTCTCTCTCTCTCTCTCACACACACACACACACAAACACACACACACACACACACACACACACACACACACACACACACACACACACACACACACACACACACACACAGACACACACACACACATGCACACACACAAATAAATCCAAAATAATGTGTAAGCGTCTATCGTTTTTTATTCTACTTTGGTCAACCATGACATATGTATTATTACTCAAGAAGATGGAAATCGTAATTTGTATTGACAATCTGTTTCTCTGGAAATGTACAACCTTTCATCATTTAGTTCATGCACGCAGAGACACATCTTGTCACCAGGCTAGGTCAGGCAGCTGCTTTGGGCCCCCAAGCCTATGGATGGTGAATAACAGCTAAGACTTAAACTACAGTAGTGGCATATTTTTTTTCAACGAATTTTCATTCTTTTGAATTTTCGCTTGGGGCCCCAACTTACCCTAGAATCGCCTCTGCATGTACGGTATATACAGAGCTTCAGTCACATCTATTCAGTCACTCCTAAATCAAGACTCCAGGTATTCCACGATCATAAACCTGAAAAATTAAAAAAGGTCGCACCATGCATATGTTTCTTTATTACAGTAATAAAGAATCCTATGCATGGTGCGACCTTTTTTCATTTTTCATTTTTACAATATTTTGGTCAGCACCCTTAAAAGGAAGAGAAAAACTGTTGGGTGACGCCTGCTCCAACCCTTATGAACTTTAAGATCATAAACCCTGGCCAAGTTAATCTACAGGAAGTGGTAGACCTGCTAATACAGGGGTGGGGAACCCATGTCTCTGTCTCGAGGGCCGTTTACATAAGTTTAAGTGCCGGGGGAAATCCTGGTTTGTGTTTATAATACGGCCCTCGGAGGACTTTAACGGCCCTCGGAGTAATTTGAAGTGGACCCTCGAATGAAAAAGGTTCCCGACCCCGGTGCTAATAGATAGCCCACAGTTGTCGTTTAGTTATGAAAAATGAGGACTCCATATTAAATGATTTACCACTACTTCCTGGTTAACGTAACCTGGTTTACTGCTGCTGAGCCAGGTTCTTGGAACACCCCCTGCCTCTGAATGTCCACATATCTAATCACGTCACAGAAATATGGTCAAACTTAACTTGATGTCTTATTAAATGCTTTTCAACTTTATCAAGTAGTGTGGCTTTAGAATCCTTGGCAACATCAACAACTGGAGTTAAGTTTGACCATATCTCTCTAAGTAACTTATTTTCTTGAGCCAAAGTGTCCCTGCTTAGGAGAAAAGAGTGAAGCAGCACTTCATAGCCTCTTACTGCAGAATGGGGCCATGGATGTGCCTCTATTCACTCTTTGCTGGAAACACTTAACTACATCATAACCACATTGCTATGACAATGCAGGGAGTATTTTGGTGACGATAAGGTTATAACAGAGGATGAGAGGTTACTGTAATGACCAGCACTCCATAGTGAAAAGTTGGTGTTTCAGCATCTGAATCTCATCATCACGTCACTTCAACCAGAGATTCTTTAAATATTGAGATATGCCAGCATAATAGGTTTCTATGGGCACCTAACATGACCAGGTTCCGGTCTGCCTAAAGGGGCGTGTCATAATGCCCCTAGCATTGAATAGAACAGTCCTCAGGTCTGCCTAGGTCTGCCTAAAGGGGGATTTCCCCCCCAATAATAGAACCCGGAAACAATGGGCCAATGGAACATCTCTCTCTCTACTCTCTCTGGTTCAACCTCTTGGTCCCCCTCTTCTTTCTTCTTCGCTCCACCACCACGCTCACGCTGTCAGCCTCTGGGCTCTCCAGCTGACGCACCACCTTCTTCTCCACCCGGTACTCCTGCTCGCCCACCCGTGGGTTCCCGTGCACCACGAACTCCCCACCCTGGAAACTGACGCTCACGTCGGTGCGGGGGTAGGTGCCGTACACGCGCCGCAGGTCCGCCCTGACGAAGTCAGGAAGTTCCCTGCGGGGGCCGTAGACCCTCTCCAGCGCCCCCCAGCGCAGCTCCCCTTTCAGGGTGAAGCCCTCGGGCCAGGTCACGGTCGCGGGGGCGACGGGTGGCTTGGTACGGGGGCCAGCTCTGTGGCTGACTGTCATCGTCGTCCCCCTGGGGCCTTGTCTCTGCCCCCTGCCCCCTGCTGGTGGCGGTGGGTGGTTCATACAGGGCTGCTGGGGTCTGGAGGGGTGGTGGTGGTGGTGGTGGTGGTAATACCAGGGAGGAGAAACGGGCACTGGCGCCGGTCCATAGAAGAAGTGCAGCTCCGGCAGGCCGGACGGGTCCTGAAAACCACCGACAGCTGGCACCGTGAGCGTCAGAGGCGGACGAGGAGGAGGAGGAGGAGGAGGGGGCTGGATGGCAGGGAGGACGTGACTACTAGGCCAGTGAGTGTACTGACCAACCCCTGATGAGAACACAGGGTTGCATGAATACGGGACGAAGTAATTCATGGTCTACTACTCTAACTGAGAAAATGAGAGGGCTGCTTAACATCCTTGACTGTGTATCCATCCACACACACATGGAATGGAGTGCAGTGGAGCCGCTCTGAACACTCCACAGTGACTACACCAGCCGGTTGCATCATCTAAAATAAACATGGGAAAAAAGGATAAAATGATTAAGACGATACTGTTCTTCTTATCAGAAGAACTTGTCTTATCAGGTCTTTTGTGATGGATGGTATCCTTTTCTGATGACCTAAAAAAGAGTTGCCAAAATGTGGTAACTACTGAACAAACAAACTGACAGCCACACCCAGGCAATACTGGTCTGTGCCTTTTTGCCAGTTCTGGCACTAAGATTATAGCTTGAAATCATAAAAGGTTGTAAGCGGCGACAAAATCTTGAAATTCAGAAGAACTTATTCTGACAATGTCATTAAAATGACAGTAAATGTCATTAAAAGTTTTATGGTACAGTTTGCTCAAGTTTGCTCAATGAGGATATCAGATGAACTCACCTGTTGCGAGTGCAGGGTTTCATGGTGTAAGCTCCAGACTAAAAAAAGTTTGTCAAAGCTTCCTGAGAGAGAAAAAACACTGTCATTCAACACTTTGAAAAACTACCAGAGACTAAATCACCATAGACTTACAAAACAGGAATAATTAAAAATAAATAGGATAGAAGGACTTTGCTGATACAGCCTCTGTCTGTGTGTCAGCTCAGTCCAAAATACAGTATCCAAGCAGCTGTGATGTGTACGCTGTGTCAAACAAGAGTGGGCAAGCTAGATAGGTGGGTGGGTTCTTCCCCTTATCAGTGATCTATGGCTACTACATAAAGACTGGGATGAGGTTTTTACAATCCACAATCAGTGTGTACATTCGTGACAGGTCTGTCGATCCCAAAGGTGAACACTAACACTGGCATTCTGACAGTCTGTTATGAAACAGATTGGTGCAGGAGGGGTGGTTTTTGTGCTTCCCAAGAGGACAGATGTACATAGCAGACAATTGATATTTGTTTCAAAAATACCTGTAGGCCTATCTGCCTTCAGAATTGTGTCCCAGAGTGCATCTACACTTTATATACAGTAGGTGGCGACCAAATATCTCACATACCCATAATCCGAGACCATGACATGGACACATTCTTCTGCATCTACATGTAATTTACAATCACCTTGTGTTGCATCATGGGCATGTCAGAGCCTGATATATTGAGGCCTAATCAGGTTGTCAGACTGTTCAGTGCACAAGATAAAATGTATGCATGATATAAACATGCCTCCCTCAATGAAGTGAATTAATCTGGTAGGCCTAATCATTTTATGGGGGAGAGTGGGTGTTTGTTGTAGTTTGTAGTCAAACTCACACCTCTTTATTCTTAGGCTACCATGTGTTCAGTCAGGAGAACTGAGATATGATTTTTGCTCCCCTATTTCTTCTTTTTTAATAGACCAGAAGTATGTCAAGATATGTTGGGCCTCCAGTAGTAATTTTAGAGAACATATAGCCTATCCACCCTTTCAAGATAGTAAAGTTGAAATTGTAAGATTATCTGGCTGTTGTTCTTCCATGATTTTTTTTTTAATACAGTAGTTGCTGTCTTTTTTGTGATGGACAGATAGGTAGCCCAATCGTGTTGAAGAAAGAACACGTTTTGCTCATCTGGCGGTCTCTATTGGCTGAACTACTTGTCACTCTAAAAGTAGGGGCTCTTCTGTTGTAGAAGGGAGATAACAAACTGTGGAGGGGGGTTCACTACAACGGACAAAGGGGTCGTTCCCTTACAAATATAGCCCAAAACTTGAAGACGTCAACAAAACAACCGCAGAAAGTCTCCTTTGACTCGACATAGGGACATTTTAGATCTTCTGGGTTTCCCCGGACTATCCTACTAAGTTTGGAGTTGTGGTGAGGGGATGGATGATATGCGGCCTGCTAGCGGCGCCGCACCCCACCTCGGCCTTGCGTCGCTCTTTCCCACCGGCCTGCAAGCTGTTTATGCGGAATGCAGACGCCTGTACCCCGACCAAGTCAACCCCTTGCAAGTTACAGCAATCGTAAAGTACTGGTATGTCCATGCTTTCATTTATCCAATGCGATGGCTGGCTTTAACGGTGATCTTTACTTCTTACTTGAAGGCTTGTTTCACGATTTTCCAAACGTATGACTTGTGTTTATTGTGGCCAAGAGAAGTAGCTTGCTAACGTTGTGCATCAGTAACTTTTGCTAGTTTGGCTAGTGTTGGAAAAGTTCAACAAGTTGCAGTTACACAGCTCTCAAACTAACCCTCAGGCGCTTACCGCAAGAACTTCACAAAGCGCGACCACATTTACTAAGGCGTCAGGCCTGCTAAATAACAGAATGCTCATTGTAACAATACAATGTTGCAAAGTTATCTTGTGTAACAAAACATGAAGGGTGAATCACTATAATCGGTTACTTTCTTCCCCACAACAAGATGCAGTAGAACAAGGCCTGTTCTGGTTATTTTCTGGGCAATACAGCGGTGCCCATGTTATTGTACTTATTTATTACCATGCTTATTACCTTGCTTATCAACCTTTAAAAAAAACATCAGCTGTGTCATTTACCCTGTTTTGCATGTAGAATTTAATAAATCTGGGAAATGAAATAATGTGCAGCGGTTAAACGCCTATTGACATGCACGGCTGTCTGCTGTTTGTTTTTAGGTTAGGTGGGCCCGACCCACTGGACTACATCAGCATGTACAGGAATGTAGGTTGTGGTGCACCGGACGTCCAGGAGCACTGGCACTACATCAGTATGGGGCTCAGCGACCTGTACGGAGACAACAGAGTTCATGAGTAAGTACGCCTAACCCTTCTTTCCATGAGTATTGGATAAGCAGCTAAATGTGTCTTTTTTTTGTTTGCATATTTTACATGGTGGTATTTTGAATCTTGTCAAGTAGACATTACTGTAAAGTGGTCTGAAATTTCCTATGGAAAACTTTCACAACTAGATGGACGTTAGATTCGTGTCATAAGTTTGTGTAAATGTTTTTGAATGACAAAACAATTTGGTGCAATAAAATGCATAACCTGTTGCATAGCCATGACATTGGCCATATTTACAGTACACTCAGATGTCCCTACCATGGGACTAGCAGTAGGGCATGTAGGAGCGGGAAAGGATCTGCACACTGCTTGCAAAAGACTTAATTTATTAGGAGCAACGTTTCGATCAAAATCGAAACGTTGCAACGTTGCTCCTAATAAATTCAGTCTTTTGCAAGCAGTGTGCAGATCCCTTCCCACTCCTACATGTGACAGTTTTTTTATTTTGACACCTGCTGATGCTTTTTTGCTGGATGTGCGCACTTTCCACAACACACTAGCAGTAGGGCGCTCACCTGCTGCACGGCTGACCCGGGTTCAATTCCAGCCCCTGTCCTTTGCCGACCCTTCCCCACTTCTCTCTCCCAACTCGCTTCCCGTCACTATCTTCACTGTCCTATCTCGTAAAAACTGATAAAGTCTTGAAAATTATAGGTTGTGTGCACTGCATGCCATATACCAACTTACAGCATTGAGTAAGCATGGGTGATTCTAGACAGGGGAAAGAGTGGCCCAGGGCCCCTGTAGAATATCTCCTGGCCTCTGGCTCTGTGCTGAACAGCCAATGACTTATTTATAAACATGACATGATGCGTATGTATTTTTGTATATTATATATTCATATATAACTTTATTTGTGTGTGTGTGTGTGTGTGTGTGTGTGTGTGTGTGTGTGTGTGTGTGTGTGTGTGTGTGTGTGTGTGTGTGTGTGTGTGTGTGTGTGTGTGTGTGTGTGTGTGTGTGTGTGTGTGTGCAGGTTCACGGGCCCAGATGGCCCCAGCGGTTTTGGGTTCGAACTGACGTTCCGGCTGAAGAGGGAGGCAGGGGAGACGGCGCCCCCCACATGGCCCGCTGAGCTCATGCAGGGCCTCGCACGATACGTCTTCCAGTCAGGTAAGCCAACAGTCTCCTTTTGTCATTGTGACACAGCACTCCGTGTTTAACCGGATCACACCGCACTCTCGATTAAAAGTTGCCAAACATAAACAAAAACTGTGTAACATTGAAAGAAAAATGTCTGCACACTTAAATCCCCTTTGTGTTCTTTTTAATAATAGGCCTATTATTAAAAAGAACACAAAGGGGATTTAAGTGTGCAGACACAGCACTCCGTAAAACTGCATTTATGCCTCACCCATGCAAGGGGGCAGCTCCAAATAGCGCCCCAAGGGAGCAGCGCAGTGGAAGCGGGACCGCTCAGGGTACCTCAGTATTGGAGAAGGATGGGGGAGAGCACCGGTTAATTAATCGGGAATCGAACCGGCAACCTATGGGCTACAAGTCTGACACCCTAACTACTTAACCATGACTATCCATTAGTATTTGGTAGTTTTGGTGACTTCCGATAGAGCAGCGTGTCTCTGTTTTCCATTGTTTACTCAGTGGCAGATGAGATCTGAGATCCGTTCTGAACTTAATTTGTATGGCGTTTTCCCAATTGTTCCAACTGTGGAGTTGTTTTCCTCTGTTTTAATGTTCAGAGGGTAGTCCATCTGCAGTGACCACAATGCAGATATATTCTAACTTAGATATCACCTTGGAGATACAGATCTGACTTGCCCTGCATTACTTTGGGGCGTGTGCGTGTGCGTGTGCGTGTGTGTGTATATGTGTGTGTGTGAGAGAGAGAGAGACACAGATACAGAGTGAGATGTGTGTGTATCCTCAAATTTGCTTGACTCACCTTGCTAATCTTTTACCGTCATGTCCCTATGGATGTCATTGTACATTGTGGATAAGAATAAGTAAGTGTGTGTGTGTGTTTGTGCGTGCGCGTGTGCCCATGCTGTGTGTGCATTTGCATGCACGAGGGCCGCAGTGATCCTGGAGCCAGCACTGTGTTCTCTCCTGTAGTTTGGCTAACAGAGAGACGCATATGGCAGAGATCAGGTCTAGATCACGTTTATTGACTACAGTGACTGACTGGGCATACTGAACAGGAACAGCTGTACTGTGGCAGGGCAGGCAGTGCCCCATTTTAACCCCCTTCACAGTTACAGAGTTCAGCTTGACGCGTTTCTTCAAAGCGAAGAAGAAAAGATGGGCCGAGATTTGTGGTTTTGGAGATGAGAGGGTAAAAAGAAAAAAGAAATGCTTTGTGTGGATTTTTTGGAGGGGGGTCGATAGGAGATGCTCTCTCGCTCTCTCTCTCTCTCTCTCTCTCTCTCTCTCTCTCTCTCTCTCTCTCTCTCTCTCTCTCTCTCTCTCTCTCTCTCTCTCTCTCTCTCTCTGCATGGCTCCTCACCATTTGCTTCGAAAATTGGGTGCGGAGGAAGTAACACATCGGCATGCACAGGGCAGGGCAGGCCAGGCCCACTGCTGCTGCTTAAACTTGCCTCCAGCAATGTGGTGTCAATTGTCACACGCTGAGCTGAGCTGAGCAGAGCAGAGCAGAGCTCTGACCACACTTCTGACTGAACCCCAGCTTGCCAAGATAGCACATTCTGGAATACTGAGTTGATTTTTATTGTGTGTGTGTGTGTGTGTGTGTGTGTGTGTGTGTGTGTGTGTGTGTGTGTGTGTGTGTGTGTGTGTGTGTGTGTGTGTGTGTGTGTGTGTGTGTGTGTGTGTGTGTGTGTGTGTGTGTGTGTGTGTGTGTGTGTGTGTGTGTGTGTGCGTGCGTGCGTGTTACCGTTCTTCACATGAGCAGTTCGGGAAATTGCAAAGTCAAAGAAAGGATTTAATTCTTGGAGGTGGGGTGGGGTTGTATAATTTGCTGGACATTCTTAAAATACTGGGCATAAATTGTGTGTGTGTGTGTCTGTGTCTGTGTCTGTGTCTGTGTCTGTGTCTGTGTCTGTGTCTGTGTCTGTCTGTGTGTGTGTGTGTGTGTGTGCGCACGCACGCACGCACGCGGTCACACGTCCATTTGTGTTTTTCTTACTTCTGATAACTGGCCTGAAATCCTCCAGCTGCTTGTAATACACACACAGCACATGGTGTAGAGGTGGGACTGGAGGCAGGGGGTGGTAGCCTGATCATCATCGACCTTCAAATCTCTTCGAGACTTGGTCTGACCAAGAGCGTAACTCAGAAAGTACTTGCATTGCTCTTGACCTGACTAGTTGCAACGCCAAAGGTGTTGCGTCTCTAGGAGGGCGCGGCCTGGCTAAGAAAATACTAGAAAAAAATGTGTTTATTACCTAGTTCACTTCCATGTAAAGATCAAATTTGGCAATTGGCAGCCCAGTTTCAATGAGCAGCATAGTTGCAGTACCTTTTTTGACCATTTCCTGCACAGTGTCCCTTTTAAGATTAGCTTGAGTTTAATTGTCAAAATTCGCTTTGGTCGCTCAAGCAGATTTGCCCTTGGCGCATTCGCTCTGGTAGCTTTATTCGCCTTCCCTCCATAGATAAATAATGACTTCCGTCGCTCTGGTCGCGCCGTTCGCTTTTGGTGTTCACGGAGCCGGAGAGGAGAGCTGTGTGCCTGGGCTTGGCCTTCTAGCTGGGCCCCTATTTATCTCCTGTATGCACTGCAGCTGGGCTGCTATCTGGGGCCCTGTCTGGGGGTGTGGGGAGGAGAGGGGAGCGGTGTGCCTGGGGTTGGCCTTCTATCTGGGGCCCTGTCTGTGCTGCAGCTGGGCTGCTATCTGGGGCCCTGTCTGTGCTGCAGCTGGGCTGCTATCTGGGGCCCTGTCTGTGCTGCAGCTGGGCTGCTATCTGGGCCCCTGTCTGTGCTGCAGCTGGGCTGCTATCTGTGGCCCTGTCTGTGCTGCAGCTGGGCTGCTATCTGGGGCCCTGTCTGTGCTGCAGCTGGGCTGCTATCTGGGGCCCTGTCTGTGCTGCAGCTGGGGGGTGTGGGAAGGGGAGGAGAGGGGAGTTGTGTGCCTGGGGTTGGACTTCTATCTGGGCTCCTGTCTGTGTTGCAGCTGGAGGTGTGGGGAGGAGAGGAGAGCTGCTGTGTGTCTGTGTTGCAGCTGGGGGGTCTGGAGGTGTGGAGAGGAGAGGGGAGCTGTGTGCCTGGGGTTGGCCTTCTATCTGGGCTCCTGTCTGCGTTGCAGCTGGGGGGTGTGGAGAGGAGAGGGGAGCTGGTGTGTGTCTGCGTTGCAGCTGGGGGTGTGGGGAGGAGAGGAGAGGGGAGCTGTGTGTCTGCGTTGCAGCTGGGGGGTGTGGGGAGGAGTGGGGAGCAGCTGTGTGTCTGCGTTGCAGCTGGGGGTGTGGGGAGGAGTGGGGAGCTGTGAGTGCGTTACATATGGGACCTTGCCTCCTCCACTTGTGCTTGTCTCCTCGTACCAGGAAGTAATATGTCATGATGGCATCACTGACATCAGCATTATATTTCAATATCTTGCAAAAGCTCAATTCTAAACTCTTTTTCTCATTTGCAATTGGGATGGTGAATGAAAAACAGTCCCTCAAAAGTTGTTGTGGCTAGGCTGACGGCTGGGAAACTTTATCGTTTTCCCCACGGAGGAGGGGCCAGGAGGCGGGGCGAGGAAACAAGCACAAGTGGAGGAGGCAAGGCCGCATATTGTAACTCACTCTGTGTATCTGTGTTGCAGCTGGGGGGTGTGGAGAGGAGAGGAGAGGAGAGATGTGTGCCTGTGTTGCAGCTGGAGGTGTGGGAAGGGGAGGAGAGGGGAGTTGTGTGTCTGTGTTGCAGCTGGGGGGTGTGGAGAGGAGAGGGAGCGGTGTGTCTGTTTTGCAGCTGGGGGGTTTGGGAAGGAGAGGGGAGCTGTGTGCCTGTGTTGCAGCTGGGGCCAATTTGAGTGTGGGTGGGCTGCAAGATCTCCTACCTCTTCCCCTGTCTGTCCCAACCAAATGCTTCGCTCTGGCTTTCCCTCTCTTTTTTACCTTCTCTCTCACTCACACACGCACACACACACACACACAGACAGACACTTCCGTTGTCCCTTTTTGTGCACTTTCTCAATCACTCACTTTTTTCTGTCTCATAAACTCTCACACTCTCACCGACCTGCACACATCTTAAGACGTTCTCTTTTTTCTACCTGCATTCTTCATCTTTTTCACAATTCAAAGTAAAAGCATGCCACCATGGCAGTGTCTTATGTGTTATAATATCACTCAGCCACCAGTGCTGTGTGAGGCTGAGGTTTACAGTAGTGGGGATTAGTGTGTCCTCTTTCGTCTCTGTGGTGAAGTTTTCCAGAACGCCAGGCAAACTTCATTGTATTCAGATCAGTTCAGGGTTTTTGATTCATCAGGGCCTTTTTGCAGTGTTTCCCACAGAAATTTTGGAAACTATGGGGGCAGCCGGGGTTTATTTTGTCCAGGGGGGGGGGGTCTTCTTCTCACACGGGCCTTTTTTTGCGGGGGGGGTGTATTCTTGCAGCGTAAATGCAAAACGGCAAAACAATGACTACAGTATGGCATTGGCGCATGGAGAAACTGTAGGCGTGGGCCTATATTTCAGCCATTTATATTTTGAGAAATAAGGCTACATAAGATTTTACCCATGACTTGTATAATAGTAGTACATTGTCATTGTCAAAAAATGCAGTACAGTGAATAATTTCTGTTTACAACACAGTTTCATTCGTCCCTCATGCAGGGGTCTGGGAAACAATAATAAAACAAAATAGGAGCAGAGATAAGAATTTAAGAGCACTGTGAAATTGTTAACGCATAGACAAAAAGGGTCTTAGAGGGTAGGCTATGCCTTTTCCCCCACACATATCTGTAGGCGTACACATTCTACATGAGGGGTGCTGGTCACAGGGCCAGTTTTTTTCCAAATTCCTCCCATTAAAAGGGCTGAACAACATATTACACATTTATGTCTATATTCACATTCATTACACATTAATTTCTATATGCAGCCCGATGTCTCCTCTGCTGTGTCAATGAAGGTCTGTCACCAAACTCATTACAACTGTAAAACAAAGCCTAGGGAGTGTTAGTAAACTCATCCCAACTGTCCCTTCTCTGAAGGTTTTTTATATTGCTCCCAAACCCAAGTAAACTACAACAACTTGACTAGGCTTTTGATCCCTGTCTTTCAAGCACTTGTGGTGCTATAGCAGGGGTGCCCAACCTTTTTTTTAACCAAGATCTACTTTTGAAGTTGATGGTCTGCCGTGATCTACCAAGTCAAATTCAAGGATGTCAGTATGAAAATTTAAGACCACCATTTATTAATCACCATTATTATGAACAAAATGTTTTCAGTAGGCTACTATGGCCGTATCTTTTCAGTGTGTTTTTAAAGTGTGTTGAATAGCCTATCTTTACAAAGCAATGCAGCACTGATAGTATGCAGAGATAATTTCAGTCATACACAAGTCATAAACAACTGAAACAATTTCAAAATGATAAACATTTGGTATATAAAAGGCACATAGGCCCTATTTCTAAAATATGATGAAGCATTATCATGCCTTCAGTGGTATAGGCTACAAATTAAAAAGGGCTCAGAAATTCACCATTTGTTATGGGTAAATAGTAGGCTACTATGAGAGAGAGAGAGAGAGAGAGAGAGAGAGAGAGCAATGAGAGAACTCATTGGATTGGTTAACACCCCTGTTAAGTGTGACTTCTATGAAGGTTTTTTTTTCAGCTCTCTGGGCCAGTAGCACAGCAAAGGCTTTCTATTGTGAGTTTGGCCAATCGTTTTGTCCACAACTGAAGCAAGAAACAGGAAGCAAGAAACAGCACAAATTGAAGTGAATTCCATACATGTCAACAACTAACATTAACCTTACACGCGGCACGCGATGTAAACACAGTTAGCGATGATGCATGCGACTAGCGATTTGGACGAAGATCCTCGCATATCGCCGCGTCATAACGCATCGTTGCGCACATGTTCTGTTAGCCTACTCACCCGATGTTACATGTGTGCACACATGAATCAACTGTAATACCCTTATGGTAACTTCCTAATGCTTTCCCCTCATTCTGTGTTACCGTGGGACTAATTATCTAACCAATACAGAGTCTATAGGATGTATTTACTCCAGGAGGAAAATGCGAAGGAAATTCAAAATCGTAATTCAAATCGTTAAAAAACGGATATCGTTAAAAAAAAAAAAAAAATTTTTTTTTTTTTACATTTTCGTAAACTATGGCGGCCAAATTTAAACTATGGCGGGCCGCCATAGTTTCCTCAATGTATGGGAAACACTGGGCTTTTTGTCTGTTCATGTCCTGCATATCTATTGGTGAAATGATTAACCAGAAATGTTGGAGGGCTTGTCTTTTTTCCATTGTCAGACGTGTGTGTGTGAGTGTCTTGTATCTGTTTTGCCATCTTAAATTTTCTCCCTGGAATATTTTTTCCCATATTTAAGTACTGCTTTTTTGAAACGTCTCAAGTTACCTTTTTAATCCTTGCTTCTGAATCAGTGATCTGACAAATTGGACAGCTCCAAGTAGGGCTGGGCAATATGACGATATATATCGTAATCGTGATATAAAAGTGTATATTGTGATCTTTCTCCTCTATCGTTTATATCGTGATAGTAATTTTATCAGTTGTATACAATTGAATATCATTTAATTACAATTCAT